>NC_060161.1:14878770-14887048 GCF_021292245.1 Micropterus dolomieu | reverse complement strand
AAAAAATATTTTACAGTGTTGGCCAAAACAATGCTGAGTTAAATTAACATGTAATAAAGTGCATGTTGTTAAGTAGCACATTCCTTTAATGAATATTATACCCAGTAGATACGTCTTAGTTTTACACTGGTGCTCTGAAAAGCAAATGATGGCTCGCTAAGCAGATACAGAGCATAGAAATAAAGTGACATATATTACCGGTAACTGCAGTAATGTTTACTCCACTGCTTCTGACGTCCTCAAACACAGAGAAGAGAGTGAATGTGTATTCAGTTGCAGCAGTGAGAGATGAGACTGTGTGAGTTACTCGTCCATCTCCAGCTGGTGCAGTGATGTTGATCTCTGCACCATTAAACTGGAGAATAAAGCTGAAGTTGTTGTTCACTTTGTTCCACTGCAGAGTGATACTGGACTCATTTTGTCCTATTGATCTGAAGTCTTCTGTTTTTGGAGGAGCTGAGAGAGAAGAAGAGAAGGGAATGAATTTATCAACAAACAACTTTGCGTGAAAAATAATTCATGCTCCATCTGAATGTTAAGGTTGCTCCATTTTGTCTTGCATTGTTAATAAAACCTAATGGTGGCCATGAGAGATATAGTTAATTAAGACCCACATTTGTCTAATCAAGAATGCTGTGTCACATTTTACACCTAACCACATCACAGAGTGTGTTTCATAAGACATGTGTAATGAACAATAAATCAAGAATACAAATTCTTTAAGTTGTATTATTATGGGGAAATAAAGGAGTTTAATGTGTTGGCCAATACAGGACTTGATTTGAAGTAGAGAAGCAGGACGTTAGAAATAATACATTTTAGTTTCACACAGTCACACAGACACACTGAAAATTCATCAGCTGTTTGATGCAACACCATCACTACTTGTAAATCAGTTGATTGATTATTTTTAATCTACTGCATACTTTCTCAGTTTAAACAGTAAAATTAAGAATGTTAACTTTTAAATACTGTGCTGTTTACAACATGATCACTTCCCACAGGTTTATCTGCTGTGTCTTCTGAACAGCATTTAGTCTATGCAGAAGAACAGACGTAAAGAACATTTTTGTTTCTGCTTTAACAGACTTCTACACAAGTCTAAATTCAGTGTGGTGTATGGTACTGATCTTAAATGTAGGAGATATATTTGCCTTAATGCAACAATGAATCTTTACACAGTACGTGAGTAAATAAGATGCATTACTTGTTGAGTAACAGATGAATGGGAAAGTGAGGGAGCAGCTGTCATCAGACCACAGTCCTGAGTTTCTGAATGATGTGGTGACACACTGCTCTGTGCTGTCTGGTTGCCCACTGGCCCAGTAGTGAAACAGCAAGGTGCTCCCATCAGACCACAGTTGTTCCCAGTGCAAACCGATCCAAAGAAGGTCACCTGCTGCCAGGTTTGTGATGTTGTCATTTTCTGCCTGATTTCGTATACTGCGAGAGAAACAGTAGCATATACACATCAAGGGTGAGTTGAGTTTAACTGAAGAGGTAAAACATAACTGACAAAAAAAAAACAATCAGCATTGTTAGTTATTTTTGGGAAATATAATGTGATGGGTAGAGTAGAAATGAAAATTCTGGCTAATTTGTGTTTTAAATTAGTTTCCAATATACTATTATATAGGCCAAAAGTTAAGATAATGATAAAAAAAAGTATAAATGTGCCAATTATACTGAGTTGGTGTTCAACATGTTTTGCATGTTATAGGCTAATTAGTATGTTTTATTGTTGTTTTATTATGTTTTTCCTGATTAATTAAACACATTTCTTGAAATGATGCCTCTTTTTCTCAAAACTCTAAAAACAAATCCACAACTTCTCACCCAATTCCCCAAACTTCCTATTTTCAGGTCAAAATTAAGCTCTCCACTAAAAACCATTAGATTTTCTTTCCACCGGCGGAATGTTTGTTTCAAAACTCAGTGTGTAAAGAACTGAGATTGATTGAACACATTTTGTGTTTGTGGAAAATGTTTTATATTTACAGATTACCCCTTTACACGTGGATCGCTCATCTGTCCCCACAATTTGAATTGAAACAAAATGACCTCCATACAAATCACCCACCCAAACAAGCAGTGGAGGATCGAGGCTTCGGCAGACTGCAGCGTGTGGGAGAAGTAACACAGTAATTAAGTAAATAAGACATTGCTCTGCGAGTATACGGCTCTATTGAGAGTAACCATGGCAATGGCGTCTGTGCGCTACACAGCTGTAGCCTATTTAAGTTAAAATATCAATATCAATTTTATTTATGTAGCACACTTAAAACAACCAAGGTTGACCAAGGTGCTTCACAGGTTAAAATACAACAACAAGACACTACTTACACAGTAAAAGTACAGCAATAAAACATTATAATATACCGTATACGATATATAGTGATATTGAAATTGCCAGGAATGATAACAGACTTAACTCGAAGGAAATGCCAAAGAAAAGAGATGTGTTTTTAACAGTGATTTAAAACGTTGGAGAGTTGGGGCGGTTCTGATATGGACTGGCAGGTTATTCCACAGGTTAGGGGCAGCTACACTAAAGGCTCGATCGCCTCTGGTTTTAAGTCTGCTTCTGGGTCCATCCAGGAGGAGGAGTTTGGCGGATCTCAGCACTCTAGCTAGAGTATGAAGAAGCTCCGTTAAGTATAATGGAGCCAATCCATTAAGGCATTTAAAAGTTCAAAGTAAGATTTTAAAATCAATCCTGTAATGAACAGGAAGCCAGTGGAGGGAGCGCAACACAGGTGTGATGTGGTCCCTCTTCTTCTTTCCTGTCAGGAGGCAGGCAGCAGTATTTTGGACTAACTCTAGGCGCTGAATAGATGACTACATATAAGGAGTTGCAACAGTCAAGGTGGGAAATTATAAAGGCATTAATCACCCTCTCTATACCTTTAGGAGGGAGATAGGCCTTTACTTTGGCTATACTGTAGTTCTCAACTGGAAAAAGCAGGATCTAACAGTGGCGGATATCTGTTTATCAAATTTAAACGCACTGTCCAATACAACACCAAGACTCCTCACAGTTGAGCGGCTGTTTGAACTCAAAGGGCCGAGAGAATCTACATCAAGCAGTTCAGGGTGTCCGCACACTTAACTGCTTGATGTATCTCGATACCAGCTCCCAATTTCTTCTATTCAGATTACAAGAACTCCGCCACATACCATTCCTTGCTCCTGAACTCTGCCCTTTTCGCCGCACAGTATCAAAGCATTACAGATTGAGTGTCTATTAACTCTTCCCCATCACCTTGTAGCTTCTGTCTGCCTCACTGCTACATTGCCACAATGCTATCTTCAGAGAAAGCTACATTTCTACTCAGTTTCTATGGCAATGAGAGTATATGCCTTCTGTCTTACTACAGCGATATAGCTGAAAACGATATATACCACTTTGAAAGCAGCCGTTTGAACCGTTCCTGTCTGGAGGATAATTTCTGTTCTCCATGAAATATTGAGTTGTTTCTTTAGCTTGACGACTCGAGAAGACTGTGGCACATTTCTACAGTTCTGTTAATCATATAACAGGATGACTCAAGTTTCGTGTGATTTTAAAATTGTTTATTTGTATGAGATTAGTCCAGAAAATATGTAAAACATAAATAGTTTTGACTGTGCAAAAACCCATATGGATGGCAAACACTCTATATCAGAAAAGGCAAACTTTCCAGAGACCATAATCCATTTTAATGTTTCTACAACTTTACCCACTTTGTTTCTCCACTCTAGCAAGCTAATTAGAGTTGCGTTGAATGTGAGCAATGTAACACTCATTTTGCCCTTTAAGCTCTCTTGCCGCTGCCGCCACAGCATAGCTTTGCATTTCAGCAAAAACAGCCTTTTATCTGATCACAACCTAATGGTGGAGCATATTACATATATTCAGTACCCAGATGGTATAAACTATTGGGAAAATGCATATTTCCTTTCCGGAATACGTTGTCATGTTTCTAATCTTTCTAGCGATAATGAGAGTTTTCATGTGTGCAATGTAGATATTGCTTCAGAAACACCATATCTTAGTTAGCCATGGTCAGATTAATTTTGAGTGGATGCCTATTAGTTGGTGCCAAGATGAGCAGTAGACACACTCAAATCCAAATTATTAAGTTACCTCAGCCCCCAGTGGGAAAATTAAAGATTAGGAAAATAAAAGTAGGAAATTAAGCTTTCGTTTGGTATCAAGGTTGCAGGCAGTGACACTTGGATTACATTTTTCAGTAGAGACCCTTCTTAACAGCCATAGTTTTCAAGCTGCCTTTGGACTGATTCCCTGGATGAACAAACACGCTGCTCTCTGTCATGTATTCCATAGACTTTGGCAGACAAACAGTTGGCGCAGCACAAAAAACAGTTAAAAACTAGGCTAGTTCTTCACACTGATCTGTCCCCTGTTGCTGTTCCTCATCCCCTTTGTAGTCGATCAAAGCTGGTCTACACTGGCAGCATTCAATGTACCTAAGTGTGAGCACCGATGCAACACACTTGCTACTGTGCTACTGTGAAATTTAACATGTGCTTCCCATTCGACATGCATTTATTCTATTGGTGGGAGGAACATTACAGTGCAACCCAAATGTACCAGTAGAGCAGAAAAAAAAAGTGTAAATGTGCTGCTTGACATTTTGGCAAATATGTTTATTTGCTTTCTTGCTGCAAGTTAAATGAGAAGATCGATACCACTCTCATGTCTGTACGCTAACTATGAAGCTACATCCAGCAGCCGGTTAGCTTATCTTGGCATAAAGACATGAGAAACAGAAGGAAACTGGCTCTGTCTATAGGTTTAAAAAACCCACCTACAAGCACATCCAAAGCTCACCAATTAGCATGTTACATCTCATTTATTTAAGCTGTCCCAAAACCAGTAAGTAAGTAAGTAAAGTAAAAAAAAACCACGTTGCTGGACTATTTCTTGCCCAGGAGCAGTGACTTCCCCATAACGGCTTGTTTTTACACTTCAGTTTCTGTACAAACTAAAGAAAAGATATATAACATGTTAATTACTGAACTGCAGAGGTTTTGTTTAAGCTCTTACAAAAAGCGAAGGGGAAAAAACGTACAAGTTTTTGTTTTACAGACCACTCCCTCGATGTACAACCGCTCTTCTTATAAGCTAAAGTTTGGGGACTGAAAATGGGTTACTGTTTTTATCCTCTGGTGGATTGCATTTTTTAAAAGTACAGCTCAACAAGTCATTTAATGTAGGACTGGTCTTGAAATCTTTCTCTTCTGGTAACAAGTGCAAAATCGGCCACAGGGTCAAAATAACTTCCTTTTTTCCAGCGCAAATAAAGTTGTGTCCGACCCCGGATAAGCGGATGAAGATGGATGGATGGATGGAAACAAAGTTGTGTTTCAAGAAATTAACACTGTTAGTTCCACTTTGTTAAAGGAATAATTTTGGGAGGCTTATTTGCTATCTTGTTGCGATAAGATGAGAAGATTGATATTTCTCATATGTCTATATGGTGAATATGAAGCTAAAGCCAGCCTCACATTAGTTTAGCCAAGATAAAAACAGGAAACGGGGCTCTGTCTCAACATAAAAAACCCACCTACGAGCACCTTCAAAGTTCGATAAATTAAAACATTATATTATTTCCTTAATCCATACAAAAACTGAAGTGTAAAAATGAAAAGCTTTTTCATGGCCAGGCTCTAAGCAAACCGGCTGGTTTTAGCCTTGTATTTAACTGAACTGGTATGAATCTTCTCATCTAACTCTCCCAAATTTCCCAAGTCAAACAGTTTCTTTAAAGCCAAGATGAACAATAACTTTCTGACTTTGTTTGCACGTTTTCCACGTTATGCACAAAAAATGTAATTCTAGTTTCATACTGCAATCACATCACTTTCACTTCTTGGAAATATTTTAATGCTTTTCTAAGAGAGAACATAGAGACAAAATTCAACCGTAGACTGATGTTAGTTTATTGTAGGGTGTTGCTGGAATGGAGCTACTCTAATTAGAGAAACTACCTTCGGTAAATAAAGGCTAATAGAGTCAAGATTCCCCAAATCCCTTTTCATAATCCTCTCACAACTCCTGAAGACAGCTAAAAAAATGGACATGATTACACAGTAGCCCACCAATCAAGCTATTCAGCTTTAGCTCCAACCTTATAAAGCTTTGTTGGCTCGTGATTATTCACGAGCCGCCTCAGACTCATTGTGTCAGGCCACCGAAGCAATTGTAAGTCATGCTGAGTATGGTCCATAGGGGATCTGTGAAACACAACTAAATGATGATGAGGAGGATTGCAAGCAAATGAGCCTTGATAATTTGAAAGGGAAAGGATGCCACACTACATCGTTTCTCTCTCTCACCACCTGAAATATGCTGGATAATACATTCGTGCCTGCTTGTACATACACCCACAGTCACTTCCAGACACATGAAGCCACTTATGTGGATTCAGAATCACAGAAACACACATACTCCCACACCCACTGGTTGATTGTTTTCTGTCCACTCAAGGTTATCATAGAGCTAACGGCCATACGAGTGCATCAAAGCATCAGTTGCTGTGGCGTTCTGGCCCTTGGTTGGTCGTCAAGCACAACAAAAGTTGATTGCTGAGTGCTGAGTGGGACTCGATGCGCTGTAGCTTTCATGGCTGTGTCCATTCACTGAAACAACACACACACACATGTTTATGCACCGACACACTCAAAAACAAACACACACACACAAAATATTCAGATGAAATGTAGACCACCTCCATCAGTCTGCCAGGTTATTGATGAGCATTGAAATGGAGCTGCTGAGTAATCAGGAGGCTGAAACCAATCAGACCCATGACAGACACACACTACAGAAAGGCAATCACACACACACACAGAGTATCCCTGCACGTATCCTGCCTGATCTAATTGTAACTCGTGAAAATGAAATTGCACTCTGAGGGCCAGATGATGCTTGCATTAACAAAGGTGGCACTGAGCTGCCATCTGAGACTGAATGCTAACAACTAAACAAGAAGTATTTTCTTATAATCTGCATCATCTATCTCTGCACTTTGTAGCTGTTGCATAATTCAACCCTAAAAATGACAAAGGAGAAGTAGGTCTAAGTGAAAGGCACAGTTCCACTTTAAAGTTGACACTATAATCATGAGAACGTCCTGAGGGATTTCAACATGCACTTGCCATTTTGCAACTCGACCCCGAAAGCATCTAAGTTCAGACGCGGTCGTTTCATGGTACGTGCCTGCAAAAAGGCAAACACTAGGCTTCAAACTGTGAGCGAACATGCGCACAAATGTCATTCATGCTGTGTGTACACACACTATACAACATAAAGGTATGACCTCTAACTTTGTCTCTGCTCGTCCACAGACAGAAGAACAAATATTAAATTAAAACATGCATATAGGAGCAAACTATATTATACACACACACACACACACACACATATGCATGCACCTGCACTCTACTCTCCGTATCTCATTTACAAAGTTATATATATAACCTGGGGTGTTGCAAGGAAGACGGTCCCAGAGTGCAATTCATCACTTCTGTCTCCTCTGTTTCTTCTCCCCTCAAGCAATACTGACCTTCCCCTATATCACTACACTCACACACACACACACACACACACACACACACACACACACACACACACAAATATAATCCAACAGACACACACATCTTGCATTTTTATATACATATCTTATGTTAAAATCACAATTTGGAGCTTTGGCTTCATAATTTTGTAAAACTGCAAGCAGCAGGGACTGGACCTGCAAGGATATATATGAGTTAAATAGTATACTGGCCTTTAAGGAACACAATTGGGATGAAAAATACATTGGGCTATTGGAAAATGGGATCCAATTGCTTTCCATGGCCATCTATCACATTTTATTATTTTTATGCAGATTTGTATTGTTGTGCTAATGTTACAGTTACTTTTTACCATTTCTGCTGACTGGGGCTAGCTGGAGCCAGCAATCACTGTAAGTTCTCATTAGCATTCAGTGGTTTGTTAATGTAATTGTGCCGCTCCGAAGAAAAGTCCTATCAGAGTAAAGTTGTACACAGTGTGAGTCTGTGAAGTGTAATCACTAACAAATTACACCATTTGTATCCCCAAACACCGTATGTGATGGAAAGCTTTTATCTCCCAACAAAAAGTCCTAATGTGAAATCACATCCACCCACAAAAAGTTTTACTTATGTCGTGATTTTTAGCTTGTTCTTGTTTCAGGCCCAGCTCTTGAGAGTTTGTTACCACCTGACTGCATCCAACAAGCAGCTTGTT
>NC_060161.1:14845541-14878670 GCF_021292245.1 Micropterus dolomieu | reverse complement strand
CTCGTCCACAGACAGAAGAACAAATATTAAATTAAAACATGCATATAGGAGCAAACTATATTATACACACACACACACACACACACATATGCATGCACCTGCACTCTACTCTCCGTATCTCATTTACAAAGTTATATATATAACCTGGGGTGTTGCAAGGAAGACGGTCCCAGAGTGCAATTCATCACTTCTGTCTCCTCTGTTTCTTCTCCCCTCAAGCAATACTGACCTTCCCCTATATCACTACACTCACACACACACACACACACACACACACACACACACACACACACACACAAATATAATCCAACAGACACACACATCTTGCATTTTTATATACATATCTTATGTTAAAATCACAATTTGGAGCTTTGGCTTCATAATTTTGTAAAACTGCAAGCAGCAGGGACTGGACCTGCAAGGATATATATGAGTTAAATAGTATACTGGCCTTTAAGGAACACAATTGGGATGAAAAATACATTGGGCTATTGGAAAATGGGATCCAATTGCTTTCCATGGCCATCTATCACATTTTATTATTTTTATGCAGATTTGTATTGTTGTGCTAATGTTACAGTTACTTTTTACCATTTCTGCTGACTGGGGCTAGCTGGAGCCAGCAATCACTGTAAGTTCTCATTAGCATTCAGTGGTTTGTTAATGTAATTGTGCCGCTCCGAAGAAAAGTCCTATCAGAGTAAAGTTGTACACAGTGTGAGTCTGTGAAGTGTAATCACTAACAAATTACACCATTTGTATCCCCAAACACCGTATGTGATGGAAAGCTTTTATCTCCCAACAAAAAGTCCTAATGTGAAATCACATCCACCCACAAAAAGTTTTACTTATGTCGTGATTTTTAGCTTGTTCTTGTTTCAGGCCCAGCTCTTGAGAGTTTGTTACCACCTGACTGCATCCAACAAGCAGCTTGTTTCTATCAAACGACATCAATTAAACAGGGGCAATGACGCCATCAGCTAGCAAGCTCTTCGTGAACTAGTTCAGTCAGCAACCCAGATAGACAAGGGGTGAGGAAAGGAGGGGTGGGTGAAAATTCAAAAAAGGTAGAGGGAGAGAGAGCATGGATAAGAAATGAGGAAAGGAGAGGAGAACAAATAGCGAAAAGCATAGATGGACAAAAAGTGATGGAGGCACATAAGCAGAGACATGGAAGAAAATGAATTGAAGGAGAAAATGTTCAGAGTCTGTCAGTAGGTGAAATGAGAAAGATGGGGGCAATGAGGAAGACAAATCTACTAATGCAGATACCATGTACTCTCATCTGGGCTGAAGATGCTGCTTGTTGTACCATGTCTCCATCCAATTTCCTGCATCTCATCAGTGTCAAAACAAAACAAATAAAACCTTTAAGGAGGATGGATTACCCACTCGTGTTGTGAAAGATGGAAATACAGATCATCACCATCACTTGCTATGATACAAGCACAGACAGCCCAAAAGTACTCTAAATATTAGAAACAAAATATTGTGAGGAAGTATAAGGTTCTGTCTGCAAAGGCAGAATAGAAAGTAAACAGCTTAGTCTAACTTTTGTTAAACCAGTGTATTTATTGCTGAAGAGAGTTATTCTATAACATATTTTTGGACAGACAACAATTTAGCTTTATGTTTTAAATTTAGACACTTAAATTTTTAGTCAAATCAAAGATCTCCACTGACAAATTAGAGGATAACAGTACCATAAAGTTGTACTAACAATACCCTTCAAAACAATTAAAGAAAATCTAAAATGCTGATGGTTTTCTTTCCTTGTTAATACAGTTCTGACTGTCATTGTTGTCATGTCTAAAGTCATCATAGTCATAAATTGAGTTTCTGATGACAACATTCATACCTGCTCACAATGTTAGTATGAGCTGTGTAACTAAACGCTGGTGGCTTATATAGCTGTCTGTGCTAGTCAAGTCACCTTTTCACCAAGTTCAAATCTCAGCCGAACTTGATTGGTCCTCCTGTGTTTATTCCAAGCACTGATTGGCTATGCACTACCGTGGTACCTTATGGAGCCATGTTAGAGATAGAACCATTTCTTTTTTCAAATCATAGGACCATATGTAAAACTAAAATAAACATACACAAAATCTTAATAACGTGTCAATGAATGTGTCGTGAATAATTAATTTTAAAATAAATCTGGACATAAATCTGATAACACTGTATATGCTGTGTTGTGGGATTTCTGCAGTTCTAAAAGTCGAGTATAACGTGTTGACAATCAAGCAATGTTACATCTTGAGATGTTTTCTATCTTTGTAGAGAATATTTAATTTAATCACTAGCACTTTTGTCCAAACAAACTCCTTTAATACATGCTGTTCAGTAAAAGCAACACATTACATCTATTTTGTCTTTTACACGTAAATAGGCACCTCACTATGCTGATAAAAGTCAATTAGGAATGAATTGGCCAGCAGCATTGCAAATGGCTTTGTTGTATGGCACTATAATGTATGGTGGCTCTACCATAAGGACTAAGTGAAGTATGAAAATATGTTTTGCTGCAGGTGGAGCTTCACAGTGGTAAACATAAACTGATTCGTCAACAGAACCTAAATTAACCGCAGACAATCAAAGCAGCATTATGATAACTACAATTAATATAATAACTACATTTTGATGATAGCCAAAGCTTACTTAATGATTTATTATTTAGTTCCAGCAAATTGTGAATAATTAAAAAGACCTGGACTCAAATCTATATTTGGCACTATACTATACTAAGATATATATTGAAGGTGATGGGTCTGAGAAACATGACATCGCATCCAAATCATGATCTTGTTTCTACAGCCTGAATCAAAGTGTGGGGGAAAAAAGAGTACAATATTAATTAACTATCATTAGACAATGTAATGACAGGGATGTGCCAGTGTACATCTTAAAGTTCACATATGGAGTACATATGTTTCAGACCAGCATGTATACATATCTATATTAGCTCTCTGAGCACACATGACAGTCCAACCACATGAAAACAGCTCAGCCATAATTAAGGATATTACAGAGTTTAAAAGGGCTAGAGGGTGTGTGTGGCTGTAAGTTGACAAGATTGAGAACAGGCATGGGTGGGAGTGAGTATGTGTGTCCACTAAAAGACAAGGCAGAGGTTAATTACAGTTTTTAACCTGGGTTTTAACCTTTGGCCAAGCCAGGACTCAGGAGACAGAATATTTGAAGTTATAATGTTTATTTTCAGCTTTATAATGTTACTTTAGTCTACTTCTGTAAATAAATAGTTTGGCATTTTGGGAAATGTGCTTATTCACTTTCTAGAGGTAAATATAGATAAGAAGATTTATACCATTGTCATGTCTGAAGCTTTGGTAGCTTATAACTTAGCTTAAAGGAAACAGCTAACCTGGCTCTGACCAAAGGTAAATTGCGTTTCTACAGTGAACCTACATGTTAATTACTGAGCTTTAGAGGTGGATTTACGTTTGGATAGAGCCAGGTGAGCTGTTTTCCCCTGTTTCCATCTAAGCTAACTACTACTAACCGTAACTTCATTTTAGGCATACAGACCTGAAAGCATAGGTGTCGTTTACACTTGGGACGCTGAGGACATGTCCCCACCACTTTTGGAAATGGCTGATTTTGTCCATCACTTTTTTAAATCATAATTTGTTGAAAAATGTTCTAAAATATCTTGCAGTTAAATTACAAATGAAAATGCACAGATCTGAAAGCAACACAGACATATATTCTATTATTTTTAACATTTATTTATTCAGAGAGGAAGCCTCTCTTTTGCAGGAAGATTCACACTGTTACAGTCACACCTGGCAGCTCCACTGGAGCTATTGGGGTTATGGGCCTTGCTCAAGGGCACCTCAGTGGTGCTAAATGAGCACTGCTTGGTTTACTTTCCACACCCATATTTTATCATGCCAGTCCAGGGATTGAACCGGCAACCTCATGATATCAAGCTTGCTTCTCTAACCTTGGGCCACCACTGCCCACTATTATATCATTATATAGATATATTTTGAAAGGTAATGTACTACCTGAATTATGTGTTTCCTTTTCCATAAATAAAAACATTTCCTCCTTAAATTTGTGCAGAAACTTTCACCAGAATGCAGGAAATTAAGTGTTTAATGAGAAAATTTCCTTGGGGAGGTCCCCCGCGAGACCTCCCACTCATATCTGGGCACTGAGGATATCTTTAAAACACTGTTTAAGGCTCTTTTCCTCTCATTCTCGTGAACCTAATATCGCATATCGTGATTTCTCGCGAATTGAATGTCTCTTCATAACCCTAGTCTGACCCGCTATGTCCCCACCACTTTTCAACACAAAGTGACGCCCTTGCCTGAAAGTAATATTGATCTTCTCCTCTGACCCCTGGCTTGAAAGCACATTTTCCAAAATGTCAAACTCTTGAGGAAACAAGATTTCACTTCTTGAAACCTTTATTTGAACTGGGAAAAGGAGACTTTCCTCAACCCTGTGACAGATTTCTCACTTGTCAAAAGAAGAGAAAGATTTCAACACCAGCCCTTGATCAAATGTCTTGTTGAGTTGGACTTTTTTATCCACTGGAGAAAAAGTCAGAAACCCATTTTTAGTCCACAACGTTAGTTTATGAAGAGCTGGGTTATAAGACCGCCAGGCTGCCCAAGGGTGGGGTGGATGGAATTAGAAAGCTGCCATATGTCAGCCTTGTGATCGCAGAGTGACTTAGTTATACAGAGAGGGAGCGGTCTGTATATAATGAGCATATACTGAGGGCCTCAAACTGAATGATTGTGGAGTGTACTCACTCTGATGTAGATTAAGGTTGCTCTGTCCATGTTCCTTCCTTCTACCTGTGCCATTCCTCTGATTTCTGGCAGCCTTCCAAAACTCTTTTCTGCTCTTCTATTACCTTACCTTCTCTCTCTGCACTCTCAAACACTTCTTGGTATGCCTTTACTTTTGATCCTTCATCTGTTGCCTTTTCAGTTACTTTGTCAGCGTCTCTCTCTCCGTGTCTGGTACATCCTGTCTGTATTTCGGGTGTGCTTCTCATCTTTTTGGAAGTGGGAAACCAAATCATCCTCTTTTTTCCCACACTTTCTTTCTTTTTTACTCTCCAAGCTCTTCCACTAAAAATAATTCAAAACCTACATCTTCCTCATCTCCCAACATTGACTGAACTGGGGTCTGCAGAGAGGGAAAACACTTGAAAGGACAGTGAGTGAAGCAGCGGCAGCGATGGCAGACAGGCAGTGTCCTGGCATTAAATTGAAAGGAACATTTTGGGAGCCGCTTGGAAACGCTGCTGCATTTGCTCTCATACACATCCACACACACACACACACACACACACACACACACACACACAGACAGAGTGGTGGTTTGGAGACAGTGTGGGAGCGCATACGCCTCTGTTTCCCAAAATAACCCCCAGATGAGGGGTAGGGAGGCAGGGCGAGGTTGGTACAGGGAGATATAAATGGATACTAATTGTATGGCTCCTTCAGATTACACTTAAATCCAGCAGATGTATACACACTCTCTGTCCAGTGTGTCCGTGTATGTGTGTGAAAATGTTCTTGCTTGTACAAGTAGTTCTCGCACACTCTTACGGATATTAGATTTATGAGAAATGCTACAAAGTTTTTGCATACATGGCTTTACTCTGTCTCAGACACACAACCCACACATTTTAAAATCTATAATAACTGTGTGGTTCTCAAACAGCACACAAAAAAACTTCCATGTATTATTTCTCTAATCCCTCCTAAAAAATAGAGTTCAAAAGAAGCGACTCTCAACACAGACAGACATTTTCTAGAGCTGCTTCATCCTTACACCAGTGTATTAAAAACTGACTGTGCGGACTCTGCATGTTTGTCTAAGCTTAGAAACTCACATTACTTCTACTTGGATGCACTGAATTAGAAGAAGCCGCATCACATCGCCTCGAGTCTCAACCACAGTTTCCACAAAAAAAGAGCTCCTCCTACTCAAGTGTCACTTACTGACTTTGCAAAACAGACTAATTTTGTTTCTAATCTCAGAAGAGGCTCTTAATGCAAGAGAGGGGAAAGAGCAAGAATGATGCAGACGAGCAGAAGCGTAAAGAGGCCGCTCTAGATATAAATGGTAGATAATTACATGGTTGAGTCTGCTGCGCTGATATTAGGAAAGCTCAAGAGAGCAAAGTAGAGAGGGAATCAGAAGAGGGTATACAGTGCCATACACACCATATATACATGCAGTATTCCTCTATTATAATGATTTACAATACAGGGACAGAGGGTATGTTTTTCACATGAGCAGTACTCTGTCAAAAACCTTATTTCTGCAGTACCAGCTTTTCAGGAAATGAGATGTGAATTTCATAATTCTATTGACGTGGCAATTTTCATGGGTAGTCCCGATCTTGACATCATGAAAAAATTTCCTACATGTTGTAAAATGTGTTATTACAGAGAGAAAACAAGAAACTCAAAATATGGGATTTTCCCTTTTTATTTTATGCAAGAAACCAGAGAACTTGTGACATGAGATGAAGCAGTGTGACCAAAGAGGAACACAGCACAGCACAAGTCAGAACAGATTAGTTTGCAGTCCTGCCTCCCCACCTGCTGTTCATACAAGGTATGACAACAAACTGACCGTTTCCTATCATCTCTCCTTGTCTTACCTGTCTCAAGAAGAAGGAAGGAAAAACAGAAAAGAGAAGAAAAAGAAGGGAAGACAACATTTAACATGTGGCGCTAATGTCCTTTCTCCTTTTTGCTACCAGTTTGGTGGATGTTTAACAGGTCTTACCACAAATCAATTAAAAATACCTTACTGACTATTGTCATGCTCAGTAAGACAGCATAATGTGTGTGTGTTTACACTTGCATGCCTGGTGTGTCTCGTCCCACCCTCTCCTTATCAGCCTCAACATCTGCCAAAAGGAAATCTTACATAACTGTTGTGTAACATAGGTTCTGCCTTCCATGTCTATTTACATTTGTTTCACCTTTCATACCGTCTGCAAAGTCCCTTTCAAAAAATCCAGAAGAAGAATATCAGCTGGAAACCTAGCATAAGCCAAGCCAAAACAGGTATTGCCATGAATGTCTGTCTGTATGTCCATTTATTCATTTTGTCAACTGCTCTTTCTAAGGTCAAGAATAAAGAATGAAACTCAACTTTTAAGCTAACACAGATAAGAAGTCTTACACTCTATCTGCTTAGGAAGACCATGTCATATGATTTAAAGCACAAGTACAAGTACAACAGTGTAAAAGAACAATTTAGAGATACTTGTACCTTACTTGAGTATTTCTATTTTCTGCCACTCCGTCACACTTATGAGGCAAATGTTGTACTTTTTACTCCACTACATTTATTTGACTGCTAAAGAGACATGTAACATGGCATATTAAGATTTTACATTCAAAACATATGATGTATTTATAAAATATAAAAGATTCATTATTATATAGGCCTATTAAACAACCCAACACTATATAAAGTAGCTAAAGATATCTCCACCTCAATTAGCAACACTAAAATGTGGCTTACACATTTAGATTAGTACATCTGTAATAATGTTCAATAATGCATTATATAATGTAGCCTACCTCTTAAAGGGACCATCCTGCTGCATAATAAGCACTTTCACTTTTAATAATTAAAGTACAATCTGGTGATATAACTTTAATACTTTTACTTATATTATGTTTTGAAAGCAGTACTTTTACTTGTAATGGAGCATTAATAAACTGTGGAATTACTACTTTCACGTAAGTGTGGGATCTGAACCCCTCCACATGGAAACAGATGAATAGAAATACTGCCCGATAACTGCCCGCTGCGCCTCTACGCTGCACACTACGGTAAGCCGGTGAGACAAACAAAGCCCCAGCCCAGTCCTAGCTCGCAACAGTGACGTCAGCGCGCAGCGGCGGTGCAGTGACGCGCGGCGATTGGGTGAGCGCGGTGCTAAACTGTGTTGTACAGTGAAAAGCCAAGATACCGACAACAAAAACAACAGCTGCGGCCGCATGGGGTAAACTAAAGACACATTCGCACTTTTCAGGACCACGCGATACACATTTCGGGTAAGGAAACCTATTAATAATCGTTTTTTTTTACACGCTTCGTTAGCTAATACAGCCCTTCAGCTGCTTCCGCCCTGTAGTAAGTTTCTTTTGTCCTCTTCAGTCAACAACAACATAAACAGCGAGTCAGTCAGTGTTTGACCGGAGAAGAAGGTGTGTTGGTTGGTTTAATTACAGTGTACAACAAGTCTTTAATGGTATAAAATATGGGTCTAAGGCGTCAAAACAAGTCGGATATGTCCCAGGTTGTTGCACTGAATACCTTTGGACTGGCTAATATGAGGGACGGCAACGCGAAATAGATAGCCTGCTGGGTGTGTTAGATAGGGGCAGCATCAGCCATACAATGGATGATGCCATTTTATGATTCTTGAATAATTAGCTAATGTGCTGCTTGACAGTAAAATGGTAGCACAGGTACCATGTAGCCACTTGTTTTGCACCTTACTCTTCTCAATAACGGATAAAAAGGAACAAATTGTTTTGGTCATTTCATTTGTATGGACTCATGCCTTATGTCCGTTTACTACCTCTCCCACACAGGTCAAGTGCAGGGCTACACTGACTATATAGAAACTCTTATACATTGAACTGAGTACACTATGTGCATCTCACTTATGGACATTTCCTTGTCTGCAATACACAGTTATTTATTTTATTTTTGCTGCGTCCCTGTTTCTAATATTTGTTCAATCTTACTTCTCCAGATGCCACTATGGAAGCACACTTCACCATTTCCGACAGCGAGTCAGAGCCATCGGAGGAGGTAGAGGAAGGGGAAAATAACAAATCATCAATCGCAGAAGAGCAGAAGGTTGTTCATCGCCACACCCTCAACCTGCCTGAGCTCAGAATGGCAGGTAGGAAATTTCAAAGAATTGTGGGAAAGGGGGGAATTAAAGAACTGCTGCAACATTAAGCAGAACATTTGGGAACAGGGCCACAGAAGATGCCACTAGCCAAAGTAGGTTTGAGTATCCCTAACCACAACCTGCACCAGATGAGATTACTTTTCTGTCTGTTAATGGCAGGATTCACACTTCTGTCACAAAAATCCCTGTCAAACAGAAATAAAAACAGAGTTTGTTGTATTTCCACAGTGAATGCAGCTGCATGCTCAACAAAATAACATTGTTAACCAAGATCCCCAAATATTTTGTAGAAACATAATGCAATATCCTATTACATTTTCTGCTGCATCCAATTTTTTAAATGCAGATCCAATTCTTGAACAAAGAAAGGGGGGAAAAAACATAGCATGAAACCACTCATTCATCACTCAGTCTAACATGACTGTTTTCATTGTATTGCCATTTCTTCGCTTTCTCTCTTATGCCTCCATTTTGCAGAATTGGAAACTGGTCTTTCTCACATAGGTTTTACTTTTGATGCACTCTAGGACATTAAAATGAGATTGTATCGTTAGGTCATTAAAATGTAAGTTAACCTATTTTGCATTTAGATTATCTCTAGCTCTATTCAAAGCAGTAGTTTGTCTCTCCTGTGTAGGGACCGGTCGAATCAGGCTGAACTCAGAGTCCCACGCTTACACGGTCTCCAGAGACGAGGAGCTCCAGGCAAGGGGGGAAGACTTGGCTGGTACGCCCACTGAGGGAGCTCCATTCAGGGGACGGTCCAAATCAGCTCCTCCTGTCTTGTGGGCAGCCAAGAAATATGGCCAGCAGCTCCGAAGGATGAGCGATGAGTTTGACAGCCTGCTTGATAGAGGGGTGAGAATGAGGGTGAAGGTGATGAGATTAGATTTGTTTATGGTAAAGGAAAAGGATCGTGTAATGCCGGGATGTGCGACGTGCTAGAATGACTTTGGGAACATTTTTAACTTTACACTCTGTCTCGTGCAGGAAATGAAGAGGGTGAGGAGTGCTGGGAACGCTAAACAGATGCACCACTCTAAAAGCTGGTGGAGCTACCTCTTTAGTCACCAGGAGATCGAGGGAGAGAACAGCCACCACGAAAACCACACACACCGCACTGAGTAGGCACCAGGAGAGGAGAAGGGAGTGCTACAGGGTTTGAGAAACGGAGGAGTCGATGGGATGAGCAGAAAGCATTGCGGAAGCCAAGAGAACAAATGTGACGAGAGCAATGAGAGCTCCACTGAGAAGCGACGGAAGAAAGGTTGGTTTTGAACAAAAAGATAAAGATCCAAACAAAAAAGGCATGGCCAAGTGGACGGCTGAGTGTCCCGTCCTAGTCACGTCATTTTTATATATCATTGGTAACTACATTTAAATTTTAAAATTGTATTTGTGTTGGTTGTGATGTTAATGGTATTGTTGGGTGACGCACTGTGAAAGTCAGTCAGGCATAAGGATAACCCTACAGAATGAAGAAAATGATGGGCCAGAGAGGAGAGATGATCTCTTGAAAACAGAAGAAGAAAGACGAGCATATAAGTGGATTTGAAGTGTGAAAGTTAAAAGATGCTCACCATGTCAGTCGCCTCTCCTGTCAGCACTATGCAATGTACTGTAGATGGAGAGATAGATGTACTGAAATCACTCAAAACACCCGAGGCCACCTTGAATGCTGTTAGATTTTCCTTCCTTGTTTTCTTAAGAAAATCACTGATGCCAGTGTGAAACACAAGCTAATGGAGATCACTGTAATTGTGTGCCAAACTGATCCGCAGGCAACAACGGAAGGGGTATAAAAAGGAAGGATTTTTTAAAGTGTTCAAATTGGGCCTTCATTCAGCTTCCTGTTCTGCTACCTGCAAGCCAGTACTATTTCTAACAGCTCTACTCGACTATCATTAACTGCTTTATATCTCAAATTTATAAAGACAAGAACAATCTTAATGTACAAGGACAATCTGCAGAAATAATATCTTTTGTAAAACTTCAGGATTAGATTATAGCCGAAGAAAATCACATTAAACGTACATATAAAAGCACAAACCAATATGAATCTATCTTTTTAAAGCCTTGGATGGGCAAAAAAAAAACAAAAAACAGACTTTGAAATTTTTATATGTAAATATTTTGTTAATATTTTATCAAATGACGGGGACAGTCGGTGGTTAAGCGAGATATTTAGCCAGAAGTTCCTATTTTATGAAGTTACCGTGCTCTTTGATAAGTTTGGCCACCCTAGCAATAGGCAGTGAACAATCCATGGCTGTTGTGGTAAATGTAATGTGCGTGTTTAAAGATGTGGGTGGGGATGAATTAACTGCTGTACAGGGAGACAACACGCTAGCCTTTGGCCCCATTTGCTCAGTAGCCAGTGCATATAGAAGATCGATTTAGCGAGTCTTGTCACATTTAAACACAGGTGTAAGGGATTTAAACCTTATTTTCCCCAACTATTTGCAACGTTTTGGTTTTTTAGGAAAATCAGTTTCCAGTCCTGTTGGATATTTATAATTTATAAAAGGTCTAGGTGTACTGATCTGATGCCAGATTTGTTATGTATGTATTATATTCAGGCTTTTTAGGATTACTTGGCTCTTACTACACAGAATATGACCTTTTTATGGAAGTAATTACTCTTCATATTAGTGATTCTAAAGTAAGATCAGCACCTCTACATGGCTTGGTAAATATGATTAGGCTATTTGAGACTTGTTGATCCATACGTGATTAATGAAAATGGTAATAGGCTTGTTCTACGTGTGTCTTATTCTCTTCCTCTTCGACTTGTAGGGTTGAGTTGTGAAGTGCTCGGGTGTGCAGGCTAAGGGGCTGCGTTTGTTTTGTCTTTGAACTGAAACCTTTTCTTAAACGTGGCTGTAGACAATTTTTAAATCAGAGAATTCTCGACAATCTAGAAAGGCACCACCCTTTTTCAAGCTTCATCCAACTCTGCCGTGTGTTTAGCACCATATGCATCACCCTGACTGTGTTAAGATGAACTTATAGAAACATTGATGACCCTTTTTAAAATGAATTGGTATCTGGTATAAAGCTCCCAACACATTTAATACTGTTAGACTCAGTGGGGACATTTAAACGACTTACTCCTTAAAAAAAAAAAAGAAGTAACGCCAACATTGTATGGTATCAGATTTCTCACACACACACACACACACACACACACACACACACACACACACACACACACACACACACGAATATGTACATGTTGTTAAGAGCTTGAGGCCAGATGTGAATGCTTTACTCTCTGGAAAATAAAGTTCAGCTGGAGTATAATATTGTTATGAACTGCCTTGAACATGCTGTTACCTGTTATGTGGCACCACATAGCCAGCACTGTCTGTTTACCAAACTACCGCCTTAAAACTTTGCAGCTTGCTGTCGCATATTACGCTCACGAATAAAAGCACAATGTGAAGGTGCGTTTGCTGTCACAACTGTGAGAAAAAAAAACTTTATTAATGGCTAACACTGATTTTAGCTGGAAAAGCCAAGTCAGAAGATGTCATGGTTTTTGGCTTTTAAACATGTGTAACAGTGAACACACCCCAGAGGAAAAACATGCCTGGGCACCTGGAGTTTTGCAACCATCCTTGGTATTACTTGAATCTGGAGATGTGTATGAAGAAAATTGAATTAAAATATTTACTTCTTTTTTTTGTTGGATTCTTTTTTTTTTTTTTTTTTTTTTTTAAATGACTTTTGTAAATGTATTTTCTCTACAGCTGTGAAACTTCTGGTAAATGCTGTCCTGAATAAATCATTTTAAGAGTGGTTTTAAAGTGACTGTTTAATTCATGGCCAATTCAAACAGGAAAGCTGGAACAAACTTCACTTTGTAAAAGTATGATTAAAGAATAGTATGAGGCAACAAAGAATATGGAACTACTCTTAAAATCCTGGCACACTGACAGATTTGTATACAACAGGGAAAATGTGGTTAGTATGTAGGTACTGCCTGAAAAGGCTCTCGGTGTTTCATGGGATATGGGTCACATTAAACAGAGAAAACCTATTAGCCAATGTTACTTGAACTCTCACATATCTCATTTACCTAAATCCTCAATACATTATCCTATTTACCACATGAAATCTGCTGGCAACCCAGAAAAAAAAATAATCAGCTGAACACAATTTCCAGCTTTTTCTGGTGGTTTCCCACCACCACATTATTGACAGGCAGAACTGAAAAACAGCGGCATTAAAGATGCATCAGGGAAGATGATTGAAGTTTGTTCCACTAGTGGTCTATCAAACTACTTCTGATGGATCCCAGCAGTACTTGTGAGCACAGTCCAAAGCTGTCAGTCTGTCCATGTCTGTGTCACTCAGTGCAAAGTCAAAAAGCCTGGCATTGTCCTTTATTCTGTCTGGATTTGACGACTTTGGCAGCACCGGGACGCCCTGCTGCACAGCCCAGCGCAACAGGACCTGGAGAGGAACAAAAAAGACCTAAGTGTTTTTTCTAATATTAGATGTTGAACAATGAGTAGGTGAGGCTGGCCCTAAAAAGACATTAATCAAGATGTTTTGTGTGTGTGTTTACCTGTGCAGGTGTTCGTTCACAGTTCTTTGCCACCTCCATGACCACAGGGTCAGTGACCAGCTCTCCTTTCCCTAATGAGGAGTAGGCTTGAAAACATACCCCATACTCCTCACACACACTCCTCAGCTCCGTCTGGCACAGCCGTGGGTGAAATTCTACCTGTCGAAGAATAACTATGTTGGTATATTCAAGTACCATTATGTACATTAAAAGTTATCTATCCTCCTTTCACTCATCCAATCTACCTGTAGCACCGCAGGAGGGATCTTGCAGCTCTGTATCAGTTCTCTCATGTGCGCTGGTGTGTAGTTGGACACTCCTATGGCCTTCAGCTTCCCCTGGGCATGCAGCTCCTCCAGTGTGGCCCAACTCTGAGCTCGGTTGCCTGGAATCAAAAATTAATTAGGGCCTCATTGTCAGTGTTACTCAAGTACAACTACACAGTGGAGGAGGAAAGTGAGAAGACAGCTTGAATCTTATTTCTTAATTAGTGGAGCACTTATTTATAAAACACTCGATACCCCTGGCAAAAGCAAAGTCAAACATATAACAACATATATGTACTTACAGGCCGTACATACAGGGTTATGTTTTCAGTGATTATTTGATACACGAAGGCAAACATTGACTTAATATGAACTGTTTACCTGGGTTGCGTTGGTCAGCCACTACCAGACCCTGTGTGCCCGGCCAGTGGATCAGGTAGAGGTCAATGTAACCCAAGTCCAGCTGTGACAGACTGTTGAGAGCTCCTTCCATGGCCCTCTCACCCTGATCCTTGGGGCCCAGCTTACTGCAGAGAGAAAGAGAGAGAGGATTGTTGAGAACGGCAGACTGTGCTTCAGTGCCTCCATATGGCCTCTAAAAAAAACATCTGATGTGATCAATATGTGCATCTTCCAGCTGTATTCAAGACGACGTGTATGTTATGCATAAAATAGCTGGAACTAAAGATTGTGCTATATGAAGCGTAACGCTGCAGGTCACTTATTTACTGACATGCCCGTGCTGTTTTGAAATGTACTGTATATGGGCTCATGCACTGTACATCACCTGGTTATGAACACATCCTCTCTGGTTAAGCCATGTTTAGGCAGGAGCTCCTTCAGGGCTCGGCCCAGGTCAGCTTCGTTTCGGTAGACAGCTGCACTGTCAAAGGCCCGATAACCAGCAAGCAGCGCTGCGTCCACAGCCCGGTAGACCTCTTCAGGACTCAACAACTTGTAGGTCCCCAAACCCAGGAGGGGCATCTGAACCCCTGTATTCAGGAGAACGGACGTAGTAGTGGAGGAGGAGTGTGAGGAGGAAGAAGAGGAGGACATCTGATCTTAAAGGCACTTCTTCTTTGTACAGTGTTTGGACTATTTGGTCTAGAATAGAATAGAATAGAATAGAATAGAATAGCCTTTATTGTCATTGCATTGTCATAAACCACACAACAGAATTTGGAGTCCAACACTGTTAAAGAGGGAGAGAGTAGAGATGCATCATTTGTATTGGGCGATAAAGGCTTTAAAGTTAAATATTGGTATCGGCCTTCAATAAACATTTTTCGCCTATATATCGCAGGCCAATCAGGTGACACTTTAATTATGTGCACAAGACGAGAGTATGTCTGCAGTGTGGAGGTTTTATGAAGTGTCCAAAACAGATAGCGAAGTTGCTAACTGCAATGATTGCTCGGTGTCATGTGAGAAGGAGCCAAATTACATTCTTTAAACTCTACTAATCAAATTGCCCATCTTATGAGCCATCAAGCAATCATGATGATGAATTTGTGAAGACCAAAGAGAAACGTGCACCAGCGGGAATAAAAGCAGTAGCTGTAGTTTTCTTGTTTTGCCTAGTGAACGTGTACATTTTGAAAAGTGTTGTGTGAGTGGGCCATCACGATAAGAGTAGGCATAATGATAAGATAATTCCACTACAGGAAAGACTTGATATTCATCTGCAATTACAGTATGTGGGGAAAAAATATGATATCAGTATCTGCAATCAGCCAAAATGAGTTGAAAATATCCACATATCAGCCAAAATCCAACATCGTGCATCCCTAGGAGAGAGAGCTAAGTGAGACATAAATTGAGGGTTTCTAGGGTAGTAAATATTAACATGGTTGTATTGGGACTGGTATACTGCACTGGGTGGAGAAGCGGAAAGGTTACACTGATTTCTCCAGGTTCTCCACAACTATTTTCAACCAGTTTCATTACAGAGGAAGGTCATGGTGTTGTAATGTAGTAAATGAGTACCAATGGTGCTACAGTACTAAACCGTTGACAGGTCACAATGCTACTAGTTGTGCAATGAGGCAGTGTATGTGACAGTGAGTGCAAACACTGTATGACACAGACTCTCAGAACGCTGCAACGTCACAATGCACCATAAAGTATTAAAATTGTTACAATTTGCAGTGCCGGACCGATGGAACGTCGCACTGATGTAGAAACATTGTTACGATGACGCAGCGTTAAAAAGAAAGTACAATGATTGCAGTGGGTCAAACAAAGAACCTACAACGATGCAGTTTTAGAACATGTTCCACTGTTACAGTCATGAGAACAAACATTGCAGGGATGCAATGTTAGAAACTTGGAAATCTATAATGGCGTACTATTCGCTGAGACGTAGATACGTTATGTTAAGGCTGGGTAGGAACGTCATTGAATGCTGATGCCACGGTAAAAGATCATACATATTTTCGTCTCACCTTTTGGACCTTTTCAGTTGAATTCTTTAGAGGGAGAGATGCATAAATAGAAACCGACCTGTCGCCTATTCACATACTAAAGAAAAAGTGTCAATGAAAGATAATGTCACGAGTAATAAAAAGTTAATTAAACATTACTTCTAACTTTAACCGTTGGACAGAAGATTATTTACAACGGCTCCTTCCCGCTACACGTGGTCAGCTGATAGTCATGTGAGTGACGGTTTTTGCCGTCACCATAGTGACACCTGCTCTGAAGCCGCTGACTGGAAGAAGATCTAGCTAATCAAAGAAGGCCAAGAGCCCGGAAGGCGGGAACTCGTCCTGTTCAGCGAATCCGATGATCTCGAGGCATTTCATTGACGTCCCGGTTTTAACTGTTGACTTCCTGCTGGAGGGCGAAGTTTCCCCCCAATTTCATGTTCACCATCCTCTGTAGACATTACGGTAACTTGAAGGGCGAGCAAGAGAAGCACACCTACACAAATTATTCTTCCTTTTCATGTTTTAATTACTATTTAACTTGTGTTCTCTCTACAGCTGTAAAACGTCTGATTTGCTTTCCTGAATAAATTATTAAAAAGTTGTGTTAAAGTGAGTTTCTTGTGTAATTCTTTAAAATTATGCAGGACAGAGGACACTTTGAAAATGTATCTTTTTCACTGAAAATGTGTAGTACTTCATAGACATTACTTTGTAAAAACATGATTAAATAACTAAATAAATGAGGCAACAAAGTATATGAATATGGAACTAGTCTAAACAAATTTGTAGACCACTGGGAAAATGACGATGTTTGTTCCACTAGTGGTCTATCACAACACTTCTGATGGATCCCAGCAGTACTTGTGCCCACAGTCCAAAGCTGTCAGTCCGTCCATGTCTGAGTCATTGTCCTTTATTCTGTCTGGATTTGATGACTTGGGGAGCACTGGGATGACCTGTTGCATAGCCCAGCGCAACAGGATCTTGAGAGGAACAAAAGACCTAAGTGTTTGTGCTACAAATGTAATTTATTGAACATTGACGTAATATGAACTGTTTACCTGGGTTGCGTTGGTCAGCCACTACCAGACCCTGCGCACAGCCAGTGGATCAGGTAGAGGTCAATGTAACACATGTCCAGCTGTGACAGACTGTTGAGAGCTCCTTCCATGGCCCTCTCACCCTGATCCTCGGGGCCCAGCTTACTGCAGAGAGAAAGAGGGAGAAGATTGTTGAGACAGCTACACTGTGCTTTTGAGAATCAAACCTGACTGAGATTCAGTGCCTCCATATGGTCTCGGAGAACAAAATCATGTCATGTGGGTATAACAATAAGGCCATTATAGACAAGTAATGTTACTTTCACACAGCTACAACAATCAGATCAAGAAAACATTTTATGTAAATAACAAAAACACATCCTCTCTGTTAAAGCCACGTTTAGGCAGGAGCTCCTTCAGGGCTCGGCCCAAGTCAGCTTTGTTCCGGTAGACAGCAAGCAGCGCTGCGTCAACAGCCCAGTAGACATCTTCAGGACTCAACAACTTGTAGGTCCACAAACCCAGGAGGGACAGCTGAACCCCTGAATTTAGGAGGACAGACGATGTAGTGGAGGAGGAGGAAGAGGAGGACTTGTTTTGTATGGACTATTTCTTCTATCCAGTACTGTTAAAGAGTGAGAGAGAGTTGAGTGAGACATAAATGTCAGACTTTTAATGTGAAGATGAAACCATATTATCATCTTGTTGCTGTTGTTTACATTCACCCCAGACACAAATTCAAAAAATGCTTAAAAAGCATCAACCTATATTGTACAGAGAGGTAAGTTAACAACTACTTTGCCTGCTGTCATGTGTATATGTGTGCCATGATGTTTCAATAAAAGCATTTTTGAACAAAAGAGAATTTTTTACAACTACTCCTTTCTGCCGCACGTGGTCATCTGATAGTCACGTGACTGTTTGGCGGCGTACAGTCATGGTAACACCAGAGCAGCTAGGCGGGAGGTTGCGCTGTCCGCCGAATCTGAGGCAAGTGAAGCTTTTGATTGACTGTGGGCCTGCTGCTGGATGGTGAAGTTTGATGTGAGGCTTGTTAGACGACCTGCCAATTTCATGCACGTCGTTTTCTTTAGACATAGTCATTTTAAGAGAGAGGGAGCCAAGAGTTTTTATGCGGGAAGGCAGGTGACATTAGCTTAAATTTGTCCTAGCTAGCAAGCAGTTTCACTCTTCTGTATATTGGACGCCCTGTGAACCAAAAAGACCACCAATTAATCTGTTTGTTTGATTTTGTTGCCCAAACCAGTTTAGGTCAGCCATGCCACTGCAGGCCTTCTCCTTCCCTGTCCACGAAACTCGATGCTTCAAAGCTGGTAGTTTTATCTACAAGTTCAGGATCAGAGGAGGCAGCAGCTACAGGCAAGACAGACAATGGCCTCATATTTATGCCTAATGTTTATTCTTCCTTCCTCTAATCTTCTGCCTTTTGGTGAGAGGAAGAAGTACAATATGAGAGCAAGACAAGACCAGAACAACTGTTCTACAGTAGAAGTACTGCACATTAAATTATTACAAACAAGAGGAAGAGCTAATGAGATACCAACACACATATCAGCTCTAGTGTGTTTCTGGGCGCAACCAGGTGGCCATCTATGTTGCCTATAGGAAGATTAGGGTACCACCAAGATAGAGATGACTAGCCTGAGAAAAAAGGGTTTTGAGTCTAAAGCTAAAACAGAGACTAGGCTCTTAAAGCAACTGCAGACGTGAGTCATTGTTTGTAGTTTTTCATTCTTTAGATCTCTCCCCATTATTAGTTCCTTCTCTTTTTTCACTCTTCATTTCTTGTCTTGAAAGCAGTGCAAACAACACAAGCTCAAAATCCCTAAGACAAACATACCAGTAAGAGGAAGAGTATTGATCGATGCTGCCTCCACTCACAGTTTCCTTCCATTCTTCGCTTTGCTTTTTCTCCTGAAGATAAAATTCTCCAAAGCATTGCAAAATGTTCTGCAGCCTTTAAAGTAGTTGGGGAGACGGCTGAGCTTCAGGCAAGAGAGGAAACATTGATTGGTTTTCTCCATTTTAACTCCAACACTGCTGCCTATAATGGCACCACTATTACATGTTCTGGTGTGTGTTTCCAGTTTGCTCTGACATTTCGTTTCATCTGCTAAAACAGGCCCCTCAGGATCTCTCTGCCTTTATTCAGAGATAACGCCCTAGAATAAGAGTCCTAACAGATCCTGGATGCCTTAAAGCCATATTTCCTTGTGACTAAAGAAGACTCTCAATGCTCAGCAGCATTGCAACATTATGTATTCTTGCTTTTGACCTTGGTGCTCAACAGTTAAATCTGTTTAAAGCATCCACTGATGTACACATTGCCTTGTACTCTAATCAGCTTTACAACATTTGAAAAATTAGCAAAACCTCAACTGCTAATACTGTATAACAACATCTTTTAAGACACAAATGTGTTGTGAACACAGTATAATGTGTATAATGTATTTTTTCAGTGGAGAGGAGGTTATGGGAGGAAGCTGCTTCAATCAGGAACTGGAGGTAATTATGGATACTGCTCGCCTGCTGTGTTGACACACTGTCATTCACACTATTCTTTATTAAATTAATTGTCTACGTTATTTCACTCTATTTAATTCTGTCTCTCTTTCTTACTCTTCTCTGATTTCAGGAAATTATCAGAACTGTTCTCGGCAACCTGGACGCCCTCCAACCCTTTTCTAGTACCCACTTCATTGTCTTCCCTTGTATCCTTTACATCTATTTGTCTGTTAGATGTCGACCTATTCCACTATTCTCCACTATATTCATACTGTAAATCTCTCCACTGCAGTTCCAGCCTTCATGGTACATGGGCATGAGGTCACGCAGATGCACACCAGCTTTCACCAATAGTATTGTTACATCATACATCTGTGTTTTATGTAGTAAATTGTAAAGAGTAAGGGAATAAGACAAAGTGGGGATCTAATGTAGAGCGGCATAGGTGTCATTTACACTGGGGACGCTGGGGAAATGTCCCCACCACTTTCTGAAATGGCTGATTTTGTCACTTAAAGCAAAAAAAAAAACATTTTGAAATATAGCTTGCAGTTAAATAGCAAATGAAAATGCTTTTAGAAAGATTTATTTGCACATTAAGAAAACATACAGTGCAATTAAAATATAGAAGAAACAAATGTGCATTGTCCAGGAAAAGTAACTTGAGCTAAAAACAAAAAAACAAGCTACTGGTTATAAAATAACCCAAAAATGTGCAGCACCAATCAGTAACTTTAAAAACTTCTTGTTGCCTCAGCAGGGATGATATTACATGAGAAAAGTTGATCTACATGAGAAAGAGATCTGAAAGCAACACAGAATGCCTGAGAGCTGCACTGACTTATATTCTATTATATTTATATATTTTGAAATGTCACGTACCACCTGAATTTTGTGTTTCCTTTTACATAAACAAAAACATTTCCAGCATAAATTGGTGCAGAAACATTCACCAGAATGCAGGAAATGAAGTGTTTAATGATCAAAATTTCCTGGGGGAGGTCCCCCCAGACCCCCCGCTTATTTATCTCAGCATTGAGGATATCTTTAAAACACTGTTTAACGATGTTTTGTCTCGTTCTCAACCTATTGTTGCGTATCGTGATGTCTCGCGAGCTTAGTGTCTCTTCTCACCCCTATGTCCCCACCACTTTTCAACACAAAGTGAAGCCCTTGTAGAGCGGAAACAGTTAGTCAATTAATCAATTAGTTGTCAGCTATTAAATTAATTGCCAACTATTTTGATAAGCAATTAATCACTTTTAAACATCCAAATTCTCTGATTTCAGTTTCTTAAATATGAATATTTTGTGGTTTCTTTACTCTGTGACAGAAAAACTGAATATATTTGGGTTGTGGACAAAACAAGACATTTGAGCATGTCACCTTTGGTTTTGGGAAACACTTATTGTCATTTTTCACAGTTTTCTGGATCTAACAACTAATTGATTAATAATTGTTAAAATAATTGTTATTTGCAGACGTAATCTAAAGGAAAGAGCGTCACAGCTAATATTCAGTGCTTTAGGGCACGGTACTTTAGCAGCTAAGTGTCCTGTCTTTAAACCACTGTACTGAAAAATACAGATCAAAGAATATTGCTACTGATTGTGCACTTGCTAAATGCTTGTTAACTAGAAGTTCACTGTGTTTAATTAACTGTAACTACCAGATAAGAAGCGGTGGGAGGGAGCGTCTAAGGTAATGTGCAGAAATGGCGAGAGAAGGCTGAGAGTCTATCCGTTTGTTCTTATCCTCTACCTGGAGAAAAACGTACTGAATGGTGAGCATGAACACGCATGAGCAAAAGCTCACAGTTGTTGTGATGATAGAGTATTCACAAAATACATCTTGTGCTTGCAAAGCATTACATTATCAGTACAAAGACATGTTATGTTATCAGTACAAAGACATTACTAGATACTGTAGTAATTAAGGTTACGGACTGAAAATTTTGTTCTAAGAAAAGTCACTCTTCTGCACTGACAAGTGCTAAAACATCAGTCACTCTTTAAGTAAATTGTGATTCATCTTTATAAAGAGCTTCAACGGCTTGTGCAAAGCCCGATATGACCCAATATTCTTCACCTGCAGATGAAGAGTGGATACAGGGTGGAGGGGCTGTGCCTTTTTCAGGGCCCGTGTTCATAGAAAAGAAAGAGCTTGTCCTGATTAACTGAGCGTGTACATGCAGGTGTCTTTTTCTGTGTAAAACAGTGGTCAGGCCTGTAAAAGGAAGGTACTCTTCAGGCATGTTAATGTCTCGTGTTCTTTGTTTCTCTTGTTTCAGAAAAGCAAGCAGAGAAAACGTTGAGCCCAGTGAGTTGTTCTGTTATTCACGTAAAACGAAGTAAGAATACAGGCTACAGTGTGTAGTATGTCCAGAGTTGTACATTGTGGAGATAAATACAATGTGCATCTTTCAAAATAACACTGCAATACAACAACACCTCAGAATGCAGCGCCAGACATTATTATTGGCAAGGCAACTTTATTTATATAGCACAATTCATACTCCAGGGCAGTTCAATGTGCTGTACAGGGTATAAAAATCTACAAACAAAAGTATAGTGTAGGTAATAAAAAGTAGTAGAGGCAGGTATTACAAGACATTAAAATAATTTAGTATAAAGTCAAAGAATGAATGAATAAATACAATTATATTAAGGCTATTTAAAAGCAAAGCTAAGAAGATGTAACCTTTTCTTGGAGTAGATTTGACATCAGTTGTGCCGTTTTTCCATAATAATCGTTTGCAGTTTGTTGCAGAGCAGATATATTGGATTTTTTTATATTGTACACCCACAGTTGTGTACAAGTGATCTAATATCCACCCCATGCCATGTGTTATACAGTACATCACTGTGTGTTTTCTAGGAGAAAGAGGTCGCACAGCGATTCCCCTCTGTTTGTGAGCCAGAGTCAAAGCGCTGTAAAAGACATTCACCACTAGAGGAGGCCATAGTAAAGGCATTAATCAATGACTTGGAGGCTGAAAGTGAGGTTTCTGTGGATGGGTGAGTGCTGTAGAGCTAATCTATAGGTCACATTTAACCTTAAGAAAACACAAATCTGTTTTTCTCTTACAGTGTTCCAAGAAAGAAGCTTAGAAAAGAAACTACAATTTGATTAAACCTGTGACCCTATTTCTTGGATTGTTATTTTTATTTAGCTAGAGCTATACAGAACAGCAACATTGTGGTCACAGAGGCTCTCATGTGAATCATTTTTTTAAGAGTGTGTGTGTGTGTGTGCGCGTGCACGTGTGTGTCTGGCTATAAGTCAGTTATAAGTTGATTCGCCATTGTCTCTACTAGGGTACGTATATCGTTAGACAATATAAATATAAATTGTCACAGATTTCCCCGTACCATTTATACTTATGCTAGCTATCCATTTAATATCTTTGTGTCTAAGGGCACTGTGGGCATGTGTTGCAAACCAATCAAATTAAAAGTGGATTTATGTATTTTATTTTGCATCACAAACTTCAAAAACAAACATTCCTATTGTTGTATCCATCAAGTTTCTACATTGATTTAGCAGAAAATGTATAACAAATACATTTTGCAGTATAACATTACATACAGTGATTTTAGAGAGGTTGCTAAATGAGGTCTCTGGATTGGCTCTGGGATAAGAAAGTGAAGGATGCATAAAGCTCTCTCTCTTTCACCAGTATACTGTATAATGTAAGAATTACATTGTCTTTGTATCACCACATCTTAATGATAAAACTGGTAGGTACGTTTTTGTGACAGTAGCAACACAGCAGGCATTATTGGCTTCATCATAGATTACAGTGTGCTGTAAGGTTTATTGACAAAAAGTATGCATGGGTGCATCGATTTGCAAAGCTGTCATTGATTATTTTCCTTATTCCTCGTCAGTGTGAACAGTATGTATTGTTATAAGGGTGGTGATATGGATAATATTAGATTAGATAATGTGCCGAAGATGATGGGAGCAATAATAGAAAGCTTGTTCACTCATCGTCCACACACACACACACACACACACACACACACACACACAAACACAAACCTGTATACACATAGTGTAGAGATGACAATAAGTGCTCTTATTCATAAAATCACTAAGACATCCATTCTGACAACTGCCCTGTTTCACACACACACACACGCTCCAGTGATTCTTGCAGTTATGAAACAAGACAAAATAGGCGAACGGGCGCCACCTCAATCACACTGACAGTCAGATCAGTGGGGCGAAAATTATTATTTAAAATGCGCACACTCACACACACAAACAAGGTCTTGCCCTCCACCTAGTTTATATGTAACTTGAATAAACAGAATTGTCTCCATCTTTTAGAGCTGAGGAGCACACACTCAGATGCACAAACTGTGTAAACATCCAGCAAACAGCAGGGCCTCAAGCATCATTACCAGTTCACAGGAAACCAAATTTCAGTGAGCAATTCTCGCTGAATTATGTACACCACATTGACCATTACAATTACATGTCCTTACAAAGGTGCTACACATAAGAGGTACAAGTCCACACACACTGGCAGCACACGGCACCTTCTAGTCTCAGAGGCTTCCTAGATGATGCCCTGGAGAGACAGGTGGTTTGTTTTTGTGTTAAACCTGCTGGAAAAATGGGAGTAGAAAAAGAACAAGTGTGGACATAGAACGGACAATGACAGCTTGTACATTTGTTCTCAACACATTTTTTTTTGCATTGATTGTTCTACTCAGCAAAAAGTCATCTTTTTGGACTCCTACTCCAGAAGACAGTTCTGCTCTTGTATCCACTCTTTCTCTTTCTCCTCGAGGGTCTGCTGGCTCTCACGTAGGTCCCTGAGGTGACAGCTGGTTAGTGTCTGCACATTCTGCATCCTGCTGAGCCAGAAACATCTCCTCAGACTTCTTCTTTCTCCCTTACTAGAGTTTGCTCTCACTTTTCAAACTCTGAGGCAGGCCTCTTCTGCAGTGTTTCAGCTGCTTGTCATTGTCGCTTATTTGTCTGCTAAGGGCCCCATATTGTGGATTATTTGGTTCTGTTGAGTAAAAGGCCTCCTTTTCCCTTTGACAGGCCTTCAGTTATGTCTGCACCACTATGAATTTTAGATCACTGGAGCTGAGGCTCTGAGTGCTGTAGCCTGTTGCTGGATTCTTATGTCCCTCTGCAGCTGACGCTCATTCAAGTCAGCTGAATACAGTAATATTTAAGCCACTGATCAGCCTATGTAGTTTCTCCTGTCTGCTCTGCGCTGTAAGATTATAAATATTTTCGACGATGTCTAGCTCATGCTGCTGTTGGAGGCTGAATGAGCTTCTTTTAAGTCGCTTTGTCACAAAGTGTCTGTTAAAAGACTGTAATGTATTCGATAAGGTGCACCCTGTTGTGACAGCCATGCAATCACACTTGTCAACAAAGAGCATCTAAGAGAGAAATGCTGGTGTTAGTTAGGTAAAAGTTAGGCGTTTTAATTCACTTAGATGTAACTAAAGGCCTTTGGAGGCCTGCACTGTGAGGCAGGACACCCACCAATTTAAATACAAAACAGTGACATTGACAGATGAGCACTGATTTTCATTATATGGTAGACCCTATTCCTATATAGCAGTGGTTGACAATAGGCGGCCTGATTGCTTTGATAGCAGAAAAATAAATAACTTAAATAAATTGCAGCAATGCTTCATGTTGAGTTTACGGAGAGCTTTTACTTTGAAAAGTTCTGAAGGACATTCAAAAGAGTCTCTGGCTTGATTGACACACCTCTGAAAAAATGCCTGGAAACGTGTGATTGGATTCGCCTGAATTTCCTCAGGGAAAAGAAAATAAGCGTCCATAGGTTTATGAATGCGGATCAAACGCCGGGACATGCACACACACTGCAGCACATGCTTTATTGTGAGCATGTGCAAAAGGGTCCTTATAATCAATTTTTAACAAGGGAGAAATAAAAAGTCTGCAGGATGTTGGGGTCGATCATAGAACTCTCCCAACCAGAGTCCTGCACTCTACTGACCGAGCTAAACATGCAAGTATCTAAGGGTTTGAAATAATTTGACTATGCTCTGGCCCGCCATGTAACGGCTTGAAAAAAATTTGGCCCAATGCCAGACTTATTTGCCGACCCCTGCTATATAATATTTTATATCATTTTTCTGGTACAAAGCTTGTGGAAATACTGTTTAAAATCCTGTTCTAAATGAAATGCCAGTTTAAGAAAATTTATAAACAGTATGTAAGATTTGGTGTTTTGTGAGATTTGGCACTCACCGCTGTCGTTAGTAAGGACACCTGTACATGTGCTTTTGGTTTGATTAAATTACTTATGTTAAAAAACTAGCGGGTTGCCAACTTTTCTAACACACCAAACTTCCGGCAGCCTCTTGCTTAGTCACTGTCTCTTTCTCTTCTTAATTTCCTCCGTCAACCTCCTCTTCTGACTCTTTGCCCTCTGCTATTAGCTAACGTTACGTCAATAGAGGCTGCTGACCCCAGGTTATGTTGCCTGCTCGCCCGCTCCGGCATGACACCAGCACAGCTCCTCACCAGCTGTTATTTTATGGTAGAAAAGTTACATGATGTTGCTCGGAATTTGGGTGGCAAGCTAACCAACAAAGCTAGACAGCAACTGACCCAAGTGCACATAAGTAACATTACAGATGACCGAGTGTGTTATCTAGTAAGTTTGCTATTATCAACTCAAGTTCAAAAAATCTGATTTTGCTCGAGTCAACAACTTTTAAGTCAGCTACGACTTTCAAGTCAGCTACGAAGTTATAACTGACTAGTCCAACAGCAAGGAGGCCAGCTCGGCATCTGTTCTGCATCCTGTCAGCTCTTTCAGCTCACGCCAGTGAGTAAAAGCCAGTCCCTCATGTTGGGTATCCTGGTTCTCTGATGACTACATAAACATAAGAATCAAGAACAAAATTTTACTCACTTGAACAACAGTAATTGCTCTGTTCTTGGTTGTGTCCCACTTTCTCAGGCTGCATGTGGACAATCCTCGTGCAGGGAGAGAGGTCAAGGAAGGTCCAGGACATGCTGACAAGGTGATCCTTTTCTTTGACTGGTTACCTGGTTTGTCGTTCAAATGCCAAATGAATTTGAGCCCAAAGTTGTTTAGAATTAATTGATTGATCAGTCTCATAGCACGCTTTGGTTTCCTCTCTACCACATCTATAAACACACACACACTTGTAGCATCACAGTCTTTATTGTTGCCCCAGGCTAACATTAGTGCAGACAGGTAGGATAACAAGTGTGATTAAGGGTAATAATAGCATTACATCAGACAGGGAGTACATGTTTCTGTGTGATTGTGTGTATGTGAGAGAATGTGTGTTTCTGGTGATGTGCTTCAGTTTGATTAGCAACAAAGTCCCAAAATTACCCTCCGCCCCACTCTCCTTCCCTCTGTGGCCCTTCATCTCATCTAATCCTTTGGGTTTTTTATACACTTGTCCACGCTGACTTCCTTCTCTAGCTTACCTTTTTCCCCTTACATTTGTTTCAAGTGGAAAAAATGATTTGTCAGCCCATTGCTTTAAAATGGATTAACTTTGAACAATGAAGGTGATCATTAAGCATATGTTTTGATTGCACAAACAAATTCAAGACAAGTGTAGTCAAAAGATGAAGAAAAAATGTTGGGTTTCAAATTCAAGCTCAAAAGCCACTTTGACACTGAAGCAAATGGAAGAGTCCAATTGACCGAAGCTAAGCCCCACCACTCATAGTTATTGTTGCTGCCCCAATCAAGTTTTCCATTCTAGCAAGGCACGTATGCAGTTTATAATGATATCAGTGAGATTTACTGTCGGTCCTCCACTTCAGGTGGAAGCAGGCTTCTCATAGTCACGAGCGTCGATTTTACTGTCTGAAATGAAAACCACCATTAGCATATTTTATTAGCTAGCTAACTACCATCATCTCTCTGGTTGAGTTTTTTACCCTTTTCCTTACCCTCATGCTCCTGTAAAAGACACAACTCTTCAAACTCTTTTCATATGGATTATTGCTGTTACCAAAGCCCATGCACACCGCTTCAAAATGTGGAGGAATCCAAAGCTACACTCGTTACATTTGCAAAGCTATGATTGGACCATTGCCGTTCGGTGGAAGCGTAGCATGGATGCATTATTAGAACCCAAAGATGGCGCCTATTCAGTCCAATGAGAATTCCTCACCTGGTGCATATGAATTGTTTGCAGTTTGAGATGTCAACAGTTTTACAGATGTCTCTTTTATAATGGAGGGGGAAATGCTTTTTGGGGGCACAGGGGAATTTTGTTCTGCCACCGGGCTAAATTGGAAGCAAGGCTGATCGAGCTCCATGGAGATAGTGTATAAAGATGGATGACACAACAGCTTCCCAATAGTGAAGCCAATATACCTCAATCGTCAAGTGGCTGGCTGCAGTATAGGTCATTAGTTTGGTTTTAATTAGTTATTTGATGCAATAAAAGCTGGACTCCTGTTCGTGATTGAGTCATCCGGGTGTGTGGGCTGGAACTCGAGACTGCAGCTCCAAACCCGATCACTACTGCACAGACCCAGGCTCCAAATGATGTCACCAGTTCAAGACGGCAGCACTGTATCCGGGATATTTTGTACTTTGTTGTTCAGTGGGAGGAAGCAAAGACACGTTGTCAATCTTTATATACGGTCTATGGGTCCGAGGGGTGAGCAAACAGTCAGTTCAATTACGTTTGTATTACTGTAAAAAAGATTTCATATTCTGTTCTATTTTCACTATTATTTTATTTAATTCTCTCTCATAGAAAGGGACCAAGAGGTTTGAGGAACCCCAGCAGACATCCGGTGTCAGCACAGGAAGTGGGACTTCAGGTGAAGTGCATTCTGGGACAACACAGGACATGGGGGAGGAGGAGGGCGATGAGGAGGGAGACAATGCAGAGTCTGTCTCTGGGACACCTGTGGAGCCAGGGATTCTGACTCGACTGGCAAGGTTGGTATGACGGCACAGCGGGCAGTGAGGTAGAGGAGGTAGCCAGGTTCAGAGCAGTCACACCAGCAGTAAACAGTTTCTCGCTAGCATGCCACAAGCAAAAGCTGTCAAATTAACAACAGATCACTAAATCTGCACACAGCGACGGTAAAATCTATATTTGTGGAGATGATAGTGACGTAACTGTCTTATTTGCAGATCTGACTGACTTTTACACCCACAGGAGAAACACGAGCTAATTGGTACTTTACATCTGAAAGACTAAAGTTGTCAGAGATTAAAATGGATCGGGGAAATCCAGCTATTATAAACACAGAAATTACAATATTTCTGTGTCTGTTGAGACAAGCTGAGACGCCAGATGTCCTTAGGCACATAAAAGACTGACAAAGGCGTCTCCGCGTTGAAAGAGCATGCCAAACAACCTTACAAATGTTGCCCTTTTAAGGTAACAATGATAAACAGTAGCAGCCTTATTGGAGGAGCCCACAGTTGCATTAATCCATTGTGCAGTTTGTTAACAAGAGCAAACTGTAAATGTCTCTGTCTCCCACTTTGCAGCCATATCTTCCCCCTGTCCTTGTTCTTCAGAGACACCTGAGAGCCGTGGGCAGACGGGACAGGAGTGGAAACTCACTGGGGTTTGTTTTGGTTAAAGTTCTGCAGTGCAAATAGAAAAGTGTTTCAGTATTTCATAGATTTGTTTTTTGATCTTTTATATTAATGTCATTAATAACATTACATTAATTTATTTAAAAACTATTGCCACTGAGCTCCAAGGTCTGTTTTTTATTTCAGGATTTTTTATTGTAGCTCTTAATTGTTACCATTAGCAAATAAATATTGTTCTTATTCCATTGAGGTTGTTTTTGTGATTTTATGTTTTATATTGTTCCATTATGGATGGAGACCTTGCCTTGCCCATTATTGTTGTTATAGCTCCACATGCAGTAACTGGATGTTTTTCATACTGTACAGTTCTCTTCTTACCACAGAGACGTCTGTGACTTCATATATGTTGATTCGGCTTTCATTAGCAAAACAAACAAAAGAGCAGCATGTCCTTCATATCTCTGTTTCCCATCTTAAATGCTGCTACATTTATCTTTGTGTTCATGATCTGTGACCCCATGCTGTTCAGTGCAAGACAACACATCACAAGTCCTTGCATCGGCACCTCTGTCCCTTCACCTGTTCTGTAATCATGCTGCGTTAATCATGATTTTTCTGTTTTAATGCAGTCTTGGGGTCTGTTATGTAAAATATGAATAAGCAGAAACCAGTTTAATCTAAATGTTTCCTGCTGGGTTATGGCAAAAATCATAATCACGATTTGTTTTGGTCAATATTGAGATCCCAATTATTTAACACTATTACTCCTTGACTTAGGAAACAGCATGCATGAATTCAACTGGAAAGTCGAGGGGCCTTTAATTTTCTCAGTTTTGTGATTGAATTTCAGATGATTAAACAAATTGGTCATATAGACTTGTGGTGCAGACACCAACGGGTAACAAATCTTTCACAGTATTTGTTGTTGTTCCTCGTCAGACTCCTGCAGCTGAATTGGTTTTACCTTTGTTGTTGACCAAAGGCTCTCTTTCTGTCGTCTCTGCTTGAGCTGAACTAAACATGCCACAGACTGGCTGAGAGGGAGTTTGGGTTTTGAGAGAGGGGCGAAAGCACACTGTGGTAGCAACACATTCTCACACCCACTTGTCACATATGGACGCTTGGTCAAGGCCCTTTTATGTCGCTTTTTAACGCCCTGGGTACCCCTTTAGCAATGTTTTTCAATGTTTAGGGCTCTGCCGTCAGGTTAGCAACAATAAATATGCAACGTCCAGTTAGACTTTCAAAATAAAGTGCTAGTGTTTTGAAACATTGCCATTTTAAAACGGCATGTTATTAAAGTCATGAGACATTGCAATTTGGTTAGGTTCAGGCACAAAAACTACTTGGTAAAGATTAGGAAAAGATCATAGTTTGGGATAAGATAACTACGTACGTCAGTTAACACGTAGGTAAGTTAAGTTACGTCACTTGTGTAACTTACGCAATTTACATAACTCGCGTAGAAATATTTAATGTTGACTTTTTGTTTCACACAGAACATGAACCCTGGACGCCTGGTTCAAATTTGGGGTTCTGGCCTTCCATCCACCCCAACCACCTCCTTACTCAGTCTCTTCTGTTAAATATCATATACCTACTTTTACTGTTCAAAACTGGCGCTACAGGGTTTCCCACACTGCCTTGAAATATGACGATATGGGGATCCTCAGTGCGTTACAAACTGAGGCCGACGGGTCTTGACCATGCGTCCAATTGTGACGACTTGGGAGTGAGAACAGGTTGGCTGTAAAGGAAAGTAGTGCGCTGAATTTATAAGACAAGACAATAGCAGAGCATCATTCAATTCAGTTCAATTCAATTTTATTTATATAGCGCCAAATCACAACAACAGTTATCTCACAGCGCTTTTCATAAAAGAGCAGGTCTAGACCATACTCTGTGATGTTATTTACAGAAGCCCAACAATTCCCACCAAGAGCAAGCACTAGGCTACAGAGGTAAGGAAAAACTTCCTTTTAAGAGGCAGAAACCTCGAGCAGAACCATGCCTCGACCGGTTGGGGTGAGAGAGAGAGAGAGAGAGAGAGAGAGAGAGAGGGATGGAAGGAGAGAGAGGGGAGGGAGGCAGCCTACACAGTCAACACACAGAGGTACAGACAGTAAAGGTGATGTTGCTATAGACTAAATGAAAAATGGTACAGATATTTAAAGTAGTGTTAATGATAATAATCGTAATGTTAATGATTATAATAACAATAATAACAATAAGACTAGCAGAGGGTGTCGAGCAGGAACACGGGGGCAGCAGGTGACCCGCAACCACAGATCCAGACTCCACAGCTCCAGAGCCAGAAAACCTGCAGGACGTGATAGGAGGAGAGAGGAGAGGGACGAGAAAGCACAAGACTACCGGAAAGGGGAGAAGTTCAGTTAGTAACATGCAATAATGGGATGAGGTTGCATACAGAGGGAGAGAAAGTAGAGGAGAGAGGAGCTCAGTGCATCATGGGAAATCCCCCTACAGTGTAGGCCTATAGCAGCATAACTAAGGGCTGCCTCCTGAACCCAAACTGGAACCTGGTTCCACAGAGGAGCTTGATAGCTGAACCCTCTGACTCCTAGTCTACTTTTAGAGACTCTAGGAACCACAAGTAACCCTGCATTCTGGGAGCGCAGTGCTCTGGTGGGGTAGTAAGGTACTATGAGCTCTTTAAGATAAGATGGTGCCTGACTATTAAGAGCTTTGTAGGTAAGAAGAATGATTTTAAAATCTATTCTGGATTTTACTGGAAGCCAATGCAAAGAAGCTAAAACAGGAGAAATATGATCTCTTTTCCTGGTTCCTGTCAGAACACGTGCTGCAGCATTCTGGATCAGCTGAAGAGTCTTAATGGACTTTTTCGAGCAGCCTGATAAAGAATTGCAGTAATCCAGCCTAGAAGTAACAAATGCATGGACTAGTTTTTCTGCATAATTTTTAGACAGGATGTTCCTGATTTTCGCAATATTATGTAAGTGAAAAAAGGCTGTCCTTGAAATTTGCTTAATGTGAGACTTAATTTGACATGTCATGATCAAAGATAACTCGGGTGTAATAACAAGATTCCTCACGGTGGTGCTGGAGGCCAAGGCGATGCCATCAAGGGAAACTATATCTATAGATAATGCGTCACGGAGGTGCTTGGGCCCCAGAATAATAACTTCAGTTTTATCTGAGTTTAACATTAGAAAATTACAGGTCATCCAGGTTTTAACATCCTGAAGGCACATTTGAAGTTTAGCTAACTGATGAGATTCATCTGGCTTGATCGATAGATATAACTGAGTATCATCTGCATAACAATGAAAGCTTATGGAATATTTCCTGATAATATTGCCTAAAGGAAGCATATATAAAGTGAAGAGGATTGGTCCGAGGACAGATCCTTGAGGAACTCCATGACTAACTTTGGCATGCATGGAGGACTCATCGTTAACATGTACAAACTGAAATCGGTCTGATAAATAGGACTTAAACCAGCTTAGAGTGGTTCCTTTAATGCCAATGAAATGTTCCAGTCTCTGCAATAGGATCTGATGGTCAATGGTATCAAATGCAGCACTAAGATCTAATAAAACCAGTACAGAGACAAGTCCTTTGTCTGATGCAATAAGGAGGTCGTTAGTAATTTTCACCAGTGCTGTCTCTGTGCTATGATGAGCTCTAAATCCTGACTGAAAATCCTCAAATAAACTATTGCTCTGTAGAAAGTCACACAGCTGTTTAGCAACTGCTTTCTCCAGGACCTTAGAGAGAAATGGAAGGTTAGATATAGGTCTA
>NC_060161.1:14842427-14845441 GCF_021292245.1 Micropterus dolomieu | reverse complement strand
TTTCATAAGATAGATATAACTGCTCCTACAGGAAGTGAACGCTGGCACGTCTGGTCGCCGCTGCTTTCTCCTTGGAATTTGTGTTTTTCTCTTTCTTTGTGCCTCCCCTGTTGCTTATATTCGTAATCTCAGCAGGGAAATACATATGGTAACATACTCAGCAACTCGACAACTAACTTTGAAGGATTAACCTGCCTGTTGATTCGTTAAAGTCTACTTTCTTGGCTGCTGTGGTTCACGGCCTCACCGGTCATTAACCTACCTTGCTGATGTTCCCAGCTGCTGCCGCTAGGGCCCTGTTTTCCACAATTAATTCAATGTGATAATTTTATGTCATCTTTCAAAACCAAAATCGACAATATCCATCAACAGCTACCCACCTCACATAACCGTGCACTTTATCCACCTACCTCTGCCCCCCCTCTACTTTATTATCTAGTTTCCTACTCCCAACTGTCACAGAAATATCTGACCTTGTCTGGAAATCTAAGTCATCCAACTGCCAGCTTGACCCTCTCCCTACCCACCTAGTTAAAATCTGCCTACCCTCCCTCTCCTCTCTTATTTCTGCTCATGTCCCCTCCTCTCTCAAAACTGCTGCTATTAGCCCTGTACTGAAGAAACCTGGTGCAAATCCCAATGACCTAAATAATTTCAGACCAATCTCCAACCTGCCATTTATCTCAAAAAAAGAAGAAACTGTTGCTGTGCAGGTCCATAATCATCTCATCAACAATAACCTCTATGAACAGTTTCAATCTGGTTTTCAGTCTCTCCACAGCACAGAAACAGCCCTAATCAAGGTCACCAATGACCTACTAATGGCTGCTGAACATACTGATCCTTCTCAATTTAACTGCTGCCTTTGATACAATCTCTCACAATATCCTCCTGGACCGTCTACCCTCCATTGGTATCATCAATACATCACTGAACTGGTTCACATCATACCTGTCTGGCAGCATTCAGTTTGTTCAACTTAAAAATGTTCGATCACAACCCTCCCCAGTCATCAGTGGTGTTCCCCAGGGATCAGTCCTGGGTCCCCTCCTCTTTATAATTTATCTACTTCCCCTTGGTTCTATTCTCAGGAAAATAATATCCAATTTCACTGCTACTGCGATGACACCCAGCTCTACTTGTCCACCAAACCTACGTCTCTGCTCCCTTCATCTACACTAACTGACTGCTTAGATAGAATGAAACCTGGTTCACTCAAAACTTCCTCAAACTAAACAGTGATAAAACTGAAATTCTCCTTGTTGGCTCCAAATCCACCCTAGCAAAATGTCCAAACTTTGCTCTACTCATTGACAATTCCACTGTCCCCTCCTCCCCCCATGTCAAGAGTCTTGGTCTCATCCTTGACAGCACACTTTCTTTTGAAAAACACATTAATAATTTTACCCGGTCTGCATATTTCCACTTACGCACGATCAACTGCCTTCATCCTTCACTTACTCACCATAACACAGCTAATCTCATCCACGCTCTTGTCACTTCCCATATTGATTATTGTAACTCCCTTCTCTCTGGTCTATCTCACAAGTCCATCCATAAACTCCAACTGGTCCAAAACTCTGCTGCCCGTATTATTACCAGAACCCCAGTCTCTGAACACATTACTCCACTTCTAAAACAACTGTACTGGCTCCCTGTCAAATACCGTATTGATTTCAAAATTCTACTCCTCACCTTCAAAGCTCTCCATAATATTGCTCCTCCTTATCTCTCTGAACTCCTTCAGCCCTACACCCCATTCCGAACTCTCCGATCCTCTTCTTACTCACTACTTTCCATTCCTTCTGCCCGCATGTCCACTATGGGGTTCAGAGCCTTCAGCTATTGTGCACCTCACCTTTGGAACTCCCTCCCTCTATCCATCCGTACGACAGAGTCCCTGTCCTCCTTTAAAACTTTGAAGGCCTACCCCACATATCTCCACCTTGCACTGGCTTCATGAACTGCTTTCTTTTATTTCTTTAAAAAAACATTTTTTTCTCTATTCTATTTTTTCTTAATCTTTAATTGTGTCTTGTTTTGATTTTTTGTATTGCCTCCTTGAAATGTATTCTAACTGTGTTAATCTGTAAGGTGTCCTTGAGTGCTATGAAAGGTGCCCACAAATAAAATGTATTATTATTATTAACTAAGTATCATCTGCATAACAATGAAAGTTTATAGAATATTTCCTGATAATATTGCCTAAAGGAAGCATATATAAAGTGAACAGGATTGGTCAGAGGATCCTTGAGGAACTCCATGACTACCTTTGGAGTGCATGGAAGACTCATTGTTAACATGTACAAACTGAACAATCTGATAAATAGGACTTAAACAGCTTAGAGCGGTTCCTTTAATGCCAATGAAATGTTCCAGTCTCTGCAATAGGATCTGATGGTCAATGGTATCAAATGCAGCACTAAGATCTAATAAAACCAGTACAGAGACAAGTCCTTTGTCTGATGCAATAAGGAGGTCGTTAGTAATTTTCACCAGTGCTGTCTCTGTGCTATGATGAGCTCTAAATCCTGACTGAAAATCCTCAAATAAACTATTGCTCTGTAGAAAGTCGCACAGCTGTTTAGCAACTGCTTTCTCCAGAACCTTAGAGAGAAATGGAAGGTTAGATATAGGTCTATAGTTGGCTAAAACATCCGGATCAAGTTTGGACTTTTTCAGAAGAGGTGTAATTACAGCTACTTTAAAGTACTGTGGTACATAGCCTGTTGATAGAGATAGATTGATCATATCTAGTAGGTGCTGACTAAGGGTAAAACTTCTTTAAGCAGCCTAGTCGGGATGGGGTCTAAGAGGCAGGTTGATGGTTTAGATGAAGAAATTATTGAAGTTAATTGGTAAAGATTGAGGGAAGCAAAACAGTCTAAACATGTATCTGGTTCTACAGCTGTTTCTAAGGTTCCTGAGTTTAGAGATAAGTTGGTGCCAGTTGAGGGCAGGTCTTGGTGAATTTTGTCTCTAATAGCTAGAATTTTATCATTAAAGAAGCTCAT
>NC_060161.1:14825329-14842407 GCF_021292245.1 Micropterus dolomieu | reverse complement strand
GGAACTCCATGACTAACTTTGGCATGCATGGAGGACTCATCGTTAACATGTACAAACTGAAATCGGTCTGATAAATAGGACTTAAACCAGCTTAGAGTGGTTCCTTTAATGCCAATGAAATGTTCCAGTCTCTGCAATAGGATCTGATGGTCAATGGTATCAAATGCAGCACTAAGATCTAATAAAACCAGTACAGAGACAAGTCCTTTGTCTGATGCAATAAGGAGGTCGTTAGTAATTTTCACCAGTGCTGTCTCTGTGCTATGATGAGCTCTAAATCCTGACTGAAAATCCTCAAATAAACTATTGCTCTGTAGAAAGTCACACAGCTGTTTAGCAACTGCTTTCTCCAGGACCTTAGAGAGAAATGGAAGGTTAGATATAGGTCTATAGTTGGCTAAAACATCCGGATCAAGTTTGGGCTTTTTCAGAAGAGGTGTAATTACAGCTACTTTAAAGTACTGCGGTACATAGCCTGTTGATAAAGATAGATTGATCATATCTAGTATATAGTATATCATTGCAAAACAGAATGCAGCACAATAATCCTTTTATCTCGAAAATCTTAATAATTGTAGGAAATCATAATTGAAAATCATAATTGAAAACAATAATTCAATGAATTGCACAGCTCTAGTGTGCAGACTGTCAAATGAATCCACAGGAACACATTTCAAGGCTTTATTCTGGGAACTGTTGTAGGACAATGCAGGCTCTTTATAAATATTTCCACTCCTTTGTGTGTGTGTGTGTGTGTGTGTGTGTGTGTGTGTGTGTGTGTATGTGTGTTGAGCTTCAGTGACTATCACCTTGTGGAAACTCCATTTTCCCCCTGTCAGTCTAAATTAGCTAAATCTTCTATCTGTGCATGTGTGTTCGTGTTATGTCTTAAGTCTTCTTAACTGAAATATTTTTACAGGGACACACACAATCACACACGCAAACATTAGCATATTTAGAGCTGATGTTTGTCACCTGTCACACATTGATAACCTTGCGAAAGGGAGGGGTGTGTGTGTTGGCATGCACGTGTCCATGCTTGCATGTGTGTGTTTATATATGAGGGTAAACGGGTCGGCTGGACTAAAATATCTTTTTAGAAACAGGAAAACTTTGCCTAATCCTCTCCTTAGATTGTCATACAGCCCAAACTAACACACACATAATTTTAATCTTACACTCACATCTACTTATGCACTTTGACCACACACACAATATCCTGTCAAAGGTAATGATACACACACGTATAGTGCTTACAATAACAGACAAACGCAGTCGTATCAACCCCAACTTCACTTTAACACACACACACACACATCATACAGACTCACACACATACATCATTCACTTCCATTCACACACACACACACTGAGATTAAAATAACAGGGCAGAAGTGGAAGCGGACACATTAATGATATTATAGTTATTCAAGACGCCACAGTTTCCACGGCAGCCGAGAGCGACGGGGCCACTGAGCGATACAAACATCAGTCACCCCGCTGAGTCACACTGGAGAAATGTGTGTGTGTGTATTTCAATGACAAGCGAGTCTCCAGTTTTACAAAGTTCATTCACATCTAACTCTCTCTTGATGAGGTGCTGTAGGCCATTGAGATTTATAGTCCCTCTCTCTCTCTCTCTCTTTCTCTCTGTCTGGTTGGCATGGAATCAGAAGAAACACACACTGCGGCCATCCGTGTAACTTACCGTCAACACACTAATAGATTTGTGGCGGGGAAGGGGGGGGGGGTGATGTGATGATGATGATGTCACACATTCCGTTTTCCATTGACATAGATTGGGTATGTTTGGGGTAGAGGGGCCATAAGATGATAATTGTGTTTTCCTTAGGAGGTGTGTTATGTGTGAGCGTGTGAGCGTGACAATGTGTGTGAGTGCGCAAGCCACAGCATCCGTCCTGAACATAGACTGTATAAAAGAAGTGGACGTAGTCATCGTGACGTCACCCGTCACTTTGTGGACTGCCGTTTTGAAGCCTCGAGTTTGGCCGATAAGGCGGTTGGTACCATGCTGCCTGCTGGTAGATCCCTATCTGCACATGCACAACAGTGGCCCTGTCTGTCAAAGGTTACCACAAATATGCCTATTCATAATTACCATGATAATTACTCGTGTGTTGTTGTCTGTTCTCATCTCAGGGCGTCAAATACTGACGCTGTCATATAGGCTGACAAAGCAGTACTTGAACATAGTATTTGATGCAAAAGGTACCCTTTGTCATGCGCGTCTGTATGAGATGCCCTGTCTAGACCGGAAGCGCTAGTAGCCAGCTAGGTAGCTAGCTATGTTAGTATAAAAGGCGTTGACAGCTTCCCAAAGCCCCTTACCCTAACCACCTCATGGGTGTGTGCCTAAAGCTAAATCAGCGATTGTATGCATGTCAACCGGCTAACCCTACAGCTGTGGCTGATGTGCACAGCTGTAGGGTTAGCCTCCTTTGTGTTGCTACTTTGTTAGATTGTTGTCATTATTAGAAATTAAAAATGTACTGTTGAATAAGGTTTTTCATATCTGAAGTATATTCCTGCTGCATCATATTGAACAATTTAATCTCCAGTGATTAAAAAACATTTTGTTAACTTGATTTGAAAGATTTAGTTAGATAATTTTGAATAGGCAGATTTGCGGTAACCTTCTTTGACTGACAGAACCACTTTTGCACATGTGCAGAACGGATCTGGCAGGTGGTACAGAACAGGCACTGACAAGGGTGCCACCATGTTGAGTTTTTGCAACCAGCAGCACCGGACGTGACCTTATTTGGACGAGACGGAGCTAATGGCCATGTGTGGCGCTAGCTAGCTTGCTTAGCTAGGTACATCTGTAATTGACGTTAGCTGTCATGTATGGGGCTGATAATTTTGTCTAGTGAACAACAGTCTTAAAACTAAATGTACTGACCAGAGAAAGTGAACAGCCGACTCTTAAGAAGCTTTTTCAACGGTGCTGGTTAAACGTACACAGTGCCGTGGGTAGGAGTCACAGATAATCCCGCCTTGAAGCATACTCTGCTTTATGGTCTATTTTCCTCTAAATAGGACCATAACTTACTAAATGAACATCATGTTGTATTGAAGAAGACTTGAAACTATCGACTGAGAGTAATAAATCAGGTGAGAAGTAGGGTCATTTTACCATTACTTCTAATGGAGCTGGACTTCTTTTTGCAACCAGAAGAGTCGCCCCTGCTGGCCGTTCAATAGAATGCAGGTTCGTCTCAGGTCTCTGGAAGCTTCCCGCTTGAGGTCCTGAATCAGTAATTACGTGAGCTCTCCAACCTGTTCACTCTACAAATGGTTAAAAGTAACATTGTTTTTGCTACGTTACCTACCACCATCAAGGGACACATACATGAGCGTTCTGGCATCTGAAAGGTGAAAACTATTTTATTAATTTCTCTGGAAAAAAAGGAGGTGCTTTTCTCTGTTGTTTGGAAATGAGTACGCTCTGCTATAGGCACTCTAGTCCTGGCTAGTATGAATTTATGCTCCAGTGCGGGCTGGGCGTAGTTATATGCATGTCATTCATTCATATTACAGTATCGTTCCTCCAGGGTTCAGCTTTTGTCATTTCAGTTGATCAAAGTTCACAACGCACATCTGCAGTTTGTATTTCTGAAGGAAAAGTCTCCAGCTGCCATATGAATACAATGAAACGATGATTATAACATATGGGATCCAACCAAAGTATAGTGAAGTTAAAACAAAATGTGAGTTTCAATCACCCCCACCTACTGCTTTTTGACAGATCATTTTGTGAGTTCCTTGACTTCTTCCATCAATTCTCCTGGCAGGTTATCAAGTTCTGTCAAAGACAAAGATAGTTTTTTAAAGACACAAGTTTATTTTTATGGCCTAGTATCAGTGTGCTTTACAGCAGTGATTCCCAACCCATCCCAAACTCTCCAGGAAGACATGGAAAAATTTATTTCTGTTCAAGCAAGTAAGACATTTGTTCATTCAGTTTCTTGCGGACACTTCCCAAAAGAGACCAAATTACGTCCATTTTGGGTCTTTGGCAACGCTTTTAAAGAGCTAATCACAGCCAGACCTTTGGGATATGTCACTGATGTGTCCAGATACAGCTGCTAATGTCCAACAAATAATCCAAGAGTCTATTAAGTCACCCGCTGGAGTTTGGAAAAGGGGCGGTCGCTAAGCTGATCTCCTCTGTTCAAGACAAGGAAGACGAGAAGCAGAGCCAGGCGTTCCCCACAATATACCCATTGTGTGCCACACACACACACAGTTGACCCAAACCCACAATATCTTCTGACCCGACCCTGCCCTTCGTCCTGCAGCCGCAAATGGAAAACCCAGGCAGAATTTGTGTGTTAGGTCTCCCATTCAATGTATTTATTAGTTCACTCCTAGTTTGTATCAACTGGCAGCTGAGGCCTGGAATATTGTTTTCTGTGTGATTTTGTGTGCATGCGTACAAGTTTGCCTTTGTGTGTGTGTGTGTGTGTGTGTGTGTGTGTGTGTGTGCGCGTCTCTGTGCGTGCGTGTGAGGTAAAGCTGTGTGTGTTCTTACTATTGTGGTGGTGCGTTGATGGAAAACCTATCTAGTTTTCCTCTGTGTCACAGCAGCGGTCCCCCTAAAGGTTTTAAAACAGAGAGCGAGGGGGGGGGGGAGGCTGGAGGGACGGAGAGATGGCAGCACACTCCAGGAGGAAGACTTTTAAGAAAGAAGTTTAAGATTTAAATTTTTGTTTTAGAAAATTTCATGGAGTTTTTTTTTCCTTTTTCTTTTTTTTAGGAAGGCAGAGTGGAGAAGAAAGATAATCTGTAGAAAAGACAAAAAAAAAAACATTCACACACTCAGCTCTCTAATTGTGGGTGTGTCCAGAGCTATACATGCCTTTGCTCTTACCTGTGTTACTTATATCCCTGCATGAGGCTCAGAACAGACACATTCACACACACCTGCCAGTCGACACACCTGCCCTGCACTCGAGAAGTTGCGCTCTCTGCTCTACGTCCTCAGGTAAGAGACCTGTTTGTGGGATAGACCTTTAAATCCTGTGATTGTTCTGTGACTTTTAGGCTGTGTTCTTGCAATTAATGCCTCTTGTATTTTTTTAGATTCTTTTTGAAGAGACTTCTATTCCTTAAATCAGATTAAGTTGTATATTTTTGGCAAGATCTCCTTATACTTATATATTCATAACATTCTGCTACTGCAGACGTTTTACATGTATGGTTATATCCTAAATGAGCTGTTAATATTACTACTTTTTGCAAATGTGTAAATTGCCCATATTTAGGACATTATGTTTTGCTGTGTTAGGGGGGCTTTTATTTTCAAATTGGACTACAAAGATGATTATTTAAAAAAAAAAAAAAAAGAAGGATCATACTGGAACATTACATGGTACGACAGTGACAGATTAGATGTGCTCCTTTGAATCTGCTAACTTTGTTAAATAAATTAAATGTATTTTCCCCGTCATTAAGGTTGCACACGTTTTACCATTGCAGAGATAATGCACAAGTTATGCTACTTAAAAAAAACAAAAAACAATAATAATTAAATTACATCTTATTGGCATTGTTGTTATAAAGTAGAATTAGCAGAGGTTTCCTTGACATTGCAAAAAGGTTGACTGGACTTGTGTGTAATCATGCAGATGCTCCAAATGGGCAATTTTTTCCTGTAACTTGTAGTTCAGCCCCTGGTCTGAACTGAATTGTTCAAACAATTAAATTTTAAAAAGTTCTGTATATTGTTCAAACGTTATACAACTTTATAACAGTTCCTTTGTAGCAAGGAAGTTTGGCATTTCTGAAGGTAGCTTTGTGAGCGTTGTGACAGTGACTGAAAAGAAGCATGATCCCAAATCTAGGAGCAGTAGCTTGTGTCAGAACTGATATGAGGACAGGCAGTGTCTCATCTTTGTGAGTCTTCATGAGTTTCTTCTGCACACACTAATTATTTTTAAAGGCGGCACGTATAACATGATTTTGACAAGGTGTTTGTGTGGATGGAATATTGTAACAAGCACTTCAAGAACCTTTTCTCGAGTGTATTTTCATGAGGCTTTGTTGGTGGTCTTCAGCACCAGCCCTAGTGTGGTCTATTACAACCCAGTTTCCTCAAAGACAAACCAAACCTTCAGGCGTGGAAACACCACATAAGAGGAAAAAGCCAGACATTTACCCTGCCCCACCAACTGACACGGGGTTAATGGCCTCACACACACAGTCCTGACCCGTTAATTTGGTCGTGCCAGCGGCGTTAATGGCGTCCCCAGGGCCGTTCCACCATCACCACAGCGGATGGAAGCGGAGGTGGAAAGAGCTGCCATTTTGGGGGTCAAGGGTCTGGATCACCAAATTTACAGGAAAACATGACTTTATTGTTTTCACACGTGTTGGAGTGTGTGTGTGTAGGGGAGGTCATGAGCACGTGGGTTATCCTTCACATTTTCTCTATTTGAAAGACAGACGTTTATTCGGGTTCAGCATCTAATTATGGGACTGCCGTCATGTGTGCAGCTACGTTTACGTTTGCACGTAGTCGGTGTGAGCTCAAATTGTGTACGTACGTGTGTCAGCAGGTAGCTGTGAAACAAGGCAGATGGGAAAGATAAAGGCAATGTTGTTTTATCAACATTAGCTGTTACTCAACTGAGTGACACACAGTGCACAGTCACAGTGCCGGATGGGAAATCACCTTGGTAGATAAAGGAGCGGGGCATTGGGCGACACTTTGATTTGAGGGGAAAGTTCAGTAGGAGAAAATCGCCTCAGTGTAAACTGCTCCTTCAGTTTCTTCAGCTCAGAGAACAAGACTCATTAAGATCTTTTAAGCAGCCCAGATCCCCATCCTTGTGACGCTTTATAGCCTAGAGATTGCTACTCATGATGTCAACACAGGTTGCATATGTCAAAATGTGCTTGTCTAATGGTTTTATCCAAAAGCAAAGATTTTTATGTTTATTTTGGGGGCTTTTGTCAAATCTACTATACAATGTTGTGTGTTCCAACCTCTGATTGGGAACTACTGGCCCAGATGAATTAAAACATTTAATATACTTTAATGTTTTTTCTACCATTGAATAACTTAGCACCTGCTATGTGTTGTGTAGTATGTATGTTTTGCATAAACAACAGTTCAATCTCAGATTTTCTCTGGCTTTCCAGTAACGTCTTACAAACTCTTCCTGGCTGTCATTCAGATGTCGGCACGCACGACCTCACATTTCTGCCTGCTGGTCCTACCAGTGATGTCACTGCTGGTTCTCTTCTCTCCTATTGGTTGGAGCTACGATGGCGTCACCCCAGGGTGTCACTTACACCGTAAGTAACACACGCACCATTTTAAAATGCTCTCACAGTGTCCCCAGAAACAGCATCAATTTATGTGTATATTTACACAAGGAACACTGCTTTTGTCAGGAAGTAACAGGTTTATGGGAAATGTGGTCTTGAGGACAGCAGCTTCAGCAGCCATTCTAGTTGAGAAATAACCTAGATTATCACAAGAGATTGAACCATGTTGTTCAGATTTCTAGAAGTGTTGCATCCCATATACTTGCACCCACATAATATTTGACTTCCTTCACCCTCTCTCATCCCTCTGTTTCCTCTTCCCTCTCCAGCTTTCAATGTGACCATCCGCAGTGACCGTCGTGGCACATGCAAAGGCACCCACCTGGTCTACGCCTGCGTGGGCTACTGCGAATCCAGCGCCTTCCCATCCCGATACTCTGTGCTGGTGGCCTCCAACTTCACCCACAACATCACCTCCACATCACGATGCTGCACCATCAGCAAGGATGCAAAGGTGAAGGGAGGGACAGGTAGTGGTTAGATGAGAGGAGGGGTTAACTACAGCCTCTAGTTGTTTTCATTTTTGCCATTTCTTCATGTCCTCTGGCTTGTCTTCCCTCAGGTCAAAGTTCGCCTTGACTGCCCTCGCGGTCGCCATCATGATGAATTAGAGATCCTGACAGCGAAGGCGTGTCGCTGCGACATGTGCCACAAGTCCCGCTACTGACACATCAGGACAGTGCGCTGCAGACCAAATGTGCACCAGAACCAAATTAAAATTTTGTCAGTCAAACAGTACACACATTGGTAAATTGTTGAACCACAAGAGTTTCAGTGATGCACCAGGAACTATACTTTTTCTATCTCTGTCGACTTGTTTTGAATGTTAATCCACTCAATCTTATTTAACTGAAAAAAGAATTAGCCTTACTGTCAAATCCAGGGTTTTCTTCTTTTCTGTTCTCAAAGAATGAAAGGAAGGTGGACAGAAAAGTATCAAAAGATGGCAAGGTCTCTGCAGATCTACCAAGACCTTGAGACTGCGACATTTTCTACTAAAATCAAGTGAAATTCATTCAGGCAGAGTAAAACCTGCTCTAGACATGCCACACAGTACCTAAAAAGTAAAAGGTATGCTGTTTGTGTGATTGTTTATGTGTGTGTTTCTTTGTGTGCACATGTGTAAAATGTGATGTATGGGAGGTTTTTCTACAAAACTTGATCGATGCACATTTGTGTTAAAGGCTTTAGAAACCATTCTGTCACTCATACTTTTTTTTTTGCTTTGAGGCTTGGCAGACACTTTGTAAGCAGCTAGAAATACAAAATAGTCACACTACCTTTCTTACTTAGTGACTTAGCAGCAAGTGAAAGTACACAGAGACTCCAGGATGATCATCAATCAAACTCACTACCCAGAAAAACTGATTTCACCAGACTTTCACATCTGTAATTGTCCAAAATGGATGAGAACATTACATCACATTACATCATCCCTTCATTGACTTGTCAGTGATACATTGTCAACATTTAAATCAACTTAAGGGTCATACAAGTAGTTTCATTCTTTGCAATAACCACTAAACACAGACAAGAGACCAAAGAATGTACAACATTTATTTATATTTATAAATTTGAACTAAAGGAAATTTTGTAAATAATATCTATTGATGAAACCAAAGAATGTTGGAAATGAAATCAATGAAATGAGACAAGAAAGAATGCACTGTATAGTTTGTGATGAAATTAAATTGAATTAACTTCAATAAATTTCCATCCTGCGACTGTAAATTAATTTGTGTGGACATTGGTTTTTCTTCTCACACACAAACTCGTTTCCAACCCTAAAGGGGTCATTGCATTGACATTCATTAATTTCCTGGCAACTTACCTTAACCTTAACCATGACCACTACATGCCTAACCCGAAACCCTAACCCGAATCTTAACCTTAAACCCTAACCCCTTCTATAGCCTTCGTTGTAATTATATACTTTTGGGGGGGACTTGCACTTGAGTAGATCCTTCATGCTACACACGCAGCTCTTAACAGATAATTAACATATAAAATAAAATAAAACAATATATACTACAGTTCTTTGTATACATATATACAGACACGTACACCCAGAACATTCTGCAGTGTATTTTTTAAATTTGCATCTGAGGTGAATGTAAACAGCAGAAACAAGATGATAATGTGATTTTCATCTTCATATAAAAAGTCTAAAATTTAGGAAACAGTTTCTATCTTGACTGTGTTTGAGCATCATCGATGTAGAATCTTTAAACAAAAAACTGATTTATATAGGAATATGCGCCATGTGAGCACAATGTAAACTTGAATAATGAAGATATTTGTATTAGGTACTATGAACTATTTGTTGAGCCTTGAGATTAATACAGGTCCCAGTTAAAGGATGTTGTCAATTTCAGTTGAATTTGTTATTTGTTTGTGAATGTCCTCAAACAAACGTTCTCAGCAGCTATAATATACAATTTATGCAATGCTAACCTCTCTGATTTTAGATTATAATCACAGTTTATAACAGCTGCATATTTTTTTTGTTTTTAAACATGTATTCAACAAGTGCCTTTATTTGTATGTTGCATAGAACTCTTATTTTGAAATGTAATGCTGTGAGCTGTTACTTATCCTTTCTTACATATAGATGTAAAAAAAAGTATACATGCACAGTCTTCAGTCCACAAAAAGACTTAGATTATTAGATGTCAAGAATCTTTCCGTCTTTTTCTGTTATTTAACATAAACCTTCTGCCAAAATCTGTTGTTACCCCTCTCGGAAAGTCTCACACTCACTCAAATATCTTGATTTCATAATTTTATTCAGTGTCATTCATATAAGTAAAACTGTTGGTGACATTGTTTGCTGAAGGCAGCGTCCCGCCCATCAGAAGGTCTCACACTCGGTGTCTTGTGTGGAGCAGACGGCACAGTGGCAGTGCAGAGCCATGGGATAGTGGTAGAGAGAGGAGACGTTGGGCTGGCAGCCCGGCAGGCGGGCGGTCATGTCACGGGTACGGCTGTACGTACACACACGGTGGTGGCGGTGGATGTAAGGGGGATCAGGCACAGGTTTCTGCACACCAATAACGAAAAGTGACAGTGAATTCAACAACGTTTCTGAAGTGTGTGAGTCAATAAACAGTAATTGTGGGGCTGGGTTACACTACAAAAAACAACAACACACTTTACTGCTATGCTGTGTTTGCTGTAACTTAAAGCTGGTTTTCATTTGCAGCCTTTTAAATTGTTTTCCTACTTAATAAAAAAAAAACTACAAACAAATGTGATTCTTGAGATGGAACATCAGCCGGGACATAACCTTACTAAGTGAAAAATTTAAAATTCAACTTTTAGTTCTGTTTTATTTTGTGCGCTTTACATTAAGCTTTTTACACTTTGTAGGTTGTCTATTTCCAATTGCTGGCATAAACAGACTATATGTAAGCATGTGTTGAAGACATGTTGGTTAAATGTGTTTTGGTATTTGGTATGGAATTGGTAGATTGAGTGAATACACGTAGCTCTTCCCTAAGTCACATCTCACTGTCCTCTGTGGATGTACTTGAAAACTCCACTTACTAGTGGATTTTAAACTAATACTGACCTTCTACCATGGGCCTGAGTCCGCTCTGTTGCTGATTCAGGGCTCTTTCTCCTCTAAAGGCTTTGAATCAACGGAGTTGTTGACCCCCTAAATTTGGTTTTTCAATTACTCAGAGGGGAAATTTGAATCTCTGCAAACTAGAACAGTTCAGTAAAAGTTCAGTAACCCTCCCTGCTTGGAGGGATCTGAGGATTGCTTATGACAATGACATATGGGTCAGAGCTAAGAACGGGCCCTCTTTTGGTTTGGGTGGAGTCCTGGGTGATTCATCATTTATTTGTCCAATTCCAGTATTATGGAAGCTTTCAGAAATAGCAACAGAAAAGAGTGGGACTCCTTTATTGTCTAAACGTTACTGATGTCACTTTACCGTGTGTGTGTGTGTGTGTGTGTGTGTGTGTGTGTGTGTGCGTGTGTGTGTGTGTGTGTTTGTTTGTATGTTACCTCCCAGGTGTGACAGCGCCCCCAGCAGGCCTCTGTGGTGATGCGCAGACCCTTGCAGCCCGGCTTCTGGGCCATAAAGGAGAACTCTCGGACCGCACAGCCACGGAAACCATGAAGTGTGGATGTCACAGCAAAGCACACCAAGGTTGTTCCTGCCATCAGGAGCAAGAGGAAGGACAGGGACAGCGGATGGAGATGCATGCTGGGAATGATGGGTAAAGAAAGAGAAACACAGAAAAAATGAGTATTATTCAAGTATTTATTACAAATGACCTACTGTACCTGGATGGTCCACAGTTAACCTTAAAATAAAGATGGCGTGTATTTTGTCCTGTTTACATTAGTGGAGAAACAAACATTTTATTGAATTTTAGTTTTGTCCTCCTCTCTTCCCTGACTCAACTATTCAGTTTTGCTTCTTACATATAAAAGATTTTAAAAAATTGCTCAAAGTTTTATTGCTAATATTATACATCTGTAGAGGAATGCATGATCCAAAAAGAAACTGACACAAGACCGACTTTCTGAGCAGTACTGACATTCAGCATGACTCACACCTCCCTCTAGTGTTCATTATGGCTACTGCAGCCAGCAGTACCAGAGTAGGTCTCTGGTACACTGTCACAAAAACTAAAACGAACATTTCAGTAAGTACTTACTAACTAAAAAATTTAACTTTCAAACAAACAAAAAAAATAATAATATTGGAACGCCTTTAAAAGTTATTAATCTGACATTATACTTACTTAATTAAACTTGCAAAACACGTTTTTTGTTTCCAGTTCCTTAATGCTATTGGAGACATCTGTTTAATTACTCTGCCTGTTTTCAAGCAAACCACTTAAACTGTACTGTAACAACTGGAATCATCTCAACTCAGCCAGACTGCAGAGAGTGCTTCACTTGTTTTAAGAAATCTAACACTGAAATAAATATACTTTCTGCATGAACAGAATGAAGTGGAATACATTTATAAGCCACTCACAACACACTGTGTTCACAGTGGATCCATATAGGCTATGAAACTACTCTACATGTGGTGTAAAATAACTTTTTGGTCCCTAAAGCAGTTTGACGTTGCTTAAAAAAATAATTATTAGTGGATGTTAAAAGACACTTCTCACCTTTTCAGCTGAAGATCTAGAAGATATTTGAGCTGCTGGACTCCGGTGTCTCTCTGCCCGCACAACAACCACTGAATGGAACCAATCTGTCCTTGTTGTTGTTTTTAGAAGGCCATTAGGGCGGACAGCCACTCTGACATCATAGCAATTACAATGAAATACCATTAGAGACCCCAAGCCAGAAATCATGGAGACTCCCTGGAAAATACTGATGCTTGTCTATGTTTTTGTAACCTCAGCCTGTATCTGTGTGTGTGTGTGTGTGTGTGTGTGTGTGTGTGTGTGTGTGCAGTTCCTTGTCCAACTTTGGTCTACTCTCAGTGAAGTGAGGATGGTCAGTTCTCATCTTGACACTGTGACAAAGGATTGGTAACATGAATACAAAGCACATGACTTTTTAAACTCTTACTGGGTCCTTCAAACACTGGCAAGTTTTTTTGTTTTTGAAGTTCTGTCAATTTCAAAATTAGGGGATTAAACCAGATAATGTGAACTCATCAGAGTAACTGTCTCTTCTGCTGTCACATGGACATTTTTTATCTTAAAGTTTCACACTGTTTTCACATATTTGAGCCCATTTACTAAAACTCACCGTGACTTTATATCACAGCTAACCATTTTGCAAACCATGCTGCTCTATTTCTGTTACTCTTTCAGGCAGCCATTGGTTCCCAATGCATTGTTCCACCATAATACAATGAAATATTAGGTGACTCTGATCAAAATGAGTTGATTGATGTTAATGGTGATGGATCACACAACTGCTTCAAGTTTCAAGAGTCTGCTAATTGATTTTGACACCATATAGATATTAATGTAAATCAATGGTTGCCTGAAACAGTTGATAAAATGCATCAGATCTGTGTAGACTACATTTGAAAACAGTCAGCAAAAATCTAAAGAATACATCGTTAGTACAAAAAAAGAGAGCTAAATGCTAAATGCTTCATCGTTGCATGCATGCATTTTTGCCAAACAACACTGACATGTTACTGACGTGTTACAAAGTTGATGTGGCTAACGTATTAGTTAACAGTTGATTATTTACAGATTTGATTATTGTGCAGACACAGAGCAACATTAACATTCATTTGAAACTATGTTTCGCCACCTGACAGATTTAGCTTATACTCATTTGAACTCTGTTTTGGTTGTCCACCAACTCCTGAGGGAAATATTTGGCTCTTCAGCTGTTCCACTAGCTAGGTGCAAATTTTTTATTCTACTGTTTGATGCTAGGCGGGTTTTGTACAATGAGTTTATAAGAGCTTTTACGCTGAAAACAGCTGCCTACCTGGGACAGCAAATGGCTTTGATTGCAATGGAGTTTGTGGGCCAAAAAAAACTAAACAATAAGCTAAAAGAGGCTCTCTGTTAAACCAGGGGCAAAGCTGAGTTAGGTGATAATTCTCTGTGAGTTCATAACTACACTGTCACATTACACTTTGTCTTTATAAAAAACAGAATTTGCTCAGCTTTAAATAATTGCACATTGTGCCTGTAGATGACAGTATCAATAAAAGGGAGTGGAATTAACATTATTGAATATCAATACATGAATATTATTGGAGAGACAAAAGAGGTGACGCACAAAACAGCACAGACTCCCAGAGTGTTTTCTCAAAGTGAAGTTTCATTTTTAGCACATAGGTTTTTTTTCTCCATTCTACACCCACCCTGTAATGTTACGTACAGTAGTAAGCCTCTCTACATTCAACCCCCCCCCCCGCCCCCCCCACCGCTGTGTTGGTCCCCAAAATATACATCTTCTTCTTCTTCTGCATCGTCTTAATCATCTTCTCTAAGTGTTTTCTTCAACACAACAAACACAGACCATTGGGCAGACAGTGCAAATCTAGAAATTCAGTGAAATTGCTACGTAATGCGGTTGTAGGTTTCGGTAACATTATATTCTCATTCTGTTACTGTTGCTCTGACTTATTGCCATTCTATCGTGTCTAACTCTATGTCCTTTCTTTCCTCTGTCTTTCTCCTCTGTTTTTTTACCTCGCTGCTTTCATCATACCATTCACATCACCCCTCTGATTTAAAGCATTTGTTTAAAATTGGCCACATGAAACTGGCCACAGGGAGGAGACGTGACAGAGAATGCAGCCCGCATTTGATGGCTGTCTGTGAGGCCAGAGCTCTCTACGAACATCTCTCTTCTCTCGCTTCCTCTTCTGGAGCAGTTCTAGAACGTAGAACAGAATTCTAGAAAGAAGAATATTGATCAAAACATTCGAGACAGTGGGAGCCGGGTCTTCCCCGAGTCAGCTGACCGACTGACAATAACAATCAAGAGGGTTCGATAGTAAGCTAGCCAAAACAAAAATCATGAAGTAAGCTGAGTTTTATGACAGCGAAGTCAAGTTTTGTCTCTTTTCAGTTGTGTTTTGTGAGTGTTTTTTTTTTTTTTTTGCCTGACTCAAGACAACGTTTGAAATCCGACCAAATGGGAGCATTTGCTTTCCTCGCCTGTCCAGAGTGCCAGTCAGATGGTGCCTGCAGGTGCAGGTTTTGATGTGTTTACTGGTTTGAGGCTGCCATTACATCTTATCCATCAGTGTGCTTCTATTTTGTGACTGCCAAGGAGCACGCCAAATGCAAAATTGTGGACTTTGAGGCATACACTCACGCTGCAAAAACAGGGGAAAAACAAAACATTTATGCCTGAAAGGAAAAAATAATGCAGCACTGTGGTACTGTAGAGAAGAGAGGCATATGTCAGTGGTTCCCAACCTGGGTGTCAGGGCCCTTATGGGGTCCTGAGATAATTCAGAAGGGTCACAAGTTATTTAAAATGAGTTTTAATGTGTTTGTTTCCTCAACGTATTTGCTTTTTGTATTTTTTTGCCTTTGAAAACCCCACAATTCAAACTATTTGACAGGGATAAACACTCTTTGGTTTAACTGCTCGCAACTCATGTTCACACAAGCAGGAGTCACAAGTAAACAATTATTTGTTCTAAGGGGTCGCAAGCCAAAAGGTTGGGAACCACTAGCCCGTGTGTAATAATCCTAACTCAGGTTCCAATTTATAGCTTTTTCCAGAGCTTTCGATCGTATCTCAGCAGACCGAGTTCACTCAGATGTCATAGAGATGGCTCAAGTGCCATCATCTGACGATACATTGCAACCACCTGTTACACGATGACTACTGAGCCATCTCTAGGACGACCAAGCAACTCTATCCCTTGATGAAGACCATGACATGTGATTGTAAGCTGCAGAAAACGCTAGTCAGTGGACCTTGTGTTAAGTGTTTATATCAACTATTTCATGCACAAATTTGACAATATTTAGTTTTTGATTTTACTGACAAGTTAGAAGATCCAATCTGGATGTCAATTGGAACATCTGCAAATTAAATTAAATGCACAGCTGCAATGTTAATGGTTGAAAGGAACAAAGAAGCAATGGCAAATCAGGTGTAGTAAACCGCAGCCTGAAAGCATCAGAGCAAGTCTACTCAAACTCAAACCAAACTTAAAGCATTCATGGAAAAAAATGGAAATTTAGGCAAGGGCCATAAACGCATCACTGTAAGATTCATGACTCTTTTCTGAAATGTTTAATTACTCATTAACAGCTCAATAAAACTTAATATTCCAGTCTGGGAGCTGCACGTCAAATGGATTTCAAAACCTTGTTGACTCAGGCCTGATTTCAAGTGTGTGTTTTGAAAAACTGCTGGTCTGGAGGGCTTTTGAATGTTTGGTTACGAAGCAGCCAACAGGTAGCTCTGCGTCTCAAACGTCAGAAAAACAATCAATCGATTTGTTTTTACAATACATTCGGATTCAAACCCTGTCCCTCAGGAAGGAGAGAAGGAGAGAGAGAGAAAAAGAAACAAAGAGAGGTTCCTCTCGTTCTCTATCACTCTGTCTACGCATATCTCCTGCTCCAGCACTCCCTGGATACATACACCAACACACACACACGTGCACACACACACACACACAACCTGACCATCATCTTCAAATAAGGTTACATTTCCTGATCAAATAGAAAATAAATAGCATCAGTATCAGTGTTCCACAAAATGAACAAGATCATACAAAAACCAAGAAAAAAAACAACATAATTACAAAGCAAAATCATTTTTCATCAAATAAATTTACACAGAAAGTACCTTTAAGACAATGTGAATATCAAGGACGCAACAGGAGTAAAAACAAGAGTGGGGCATAAACACTGGAGCGTGACACCCACTTCCTGTTTAACCCCCTAAAACACAGATTATCCTGAAAGAATGAAAATATTGCTAAAATTTCAGTTTTTTTCCCCCTCTCTTTGTCCCATTACTCTATCATAATGATCAGACAAGAATAAACAGATTTTTGTTGGTTCACACCGAAAAAAAGTTCTCATGATCATAGTCGCCATCTAGCAGCATCAGGTCTGCTGAGCCTAAACGAACAGACGTTCCGGGTTCAGGAATCCAACTGGATCGCTGCGTTTTTCGTTTTTCTTTTCGTCTGAAACACTTATGGTGCGCTTTTTTTTTGTCCTCCAGTAACCTCTGTGTTGAGCGGGGTTTACTGTTTGGTTCGAAGTTGGGGGGGGGGAGGGGGGGGGGG
>NC_060161.1:14822156-14825309 GCF_021292245.1 Micropterus dolomieu | reverse complement strand
GGGGGGGGGTCTAAACTTCAACTTTGTAACATGCAACCCAGGCAGTTTATTAAATTTATTTAAAAAATCAATGTGTCCCGCAACATAAAAATTAAAGTGCCCTGTGGAGTTTTTCACCCCTAGTAGCATCGTAGTATAGAGCAATGTTTTTTATGAATGGGTCCCCATCATGTATGCATCGTGAATACGGTTGGACATCTTTGCACATGAGCACACATGCAATTTGATTCACATTATGCTGCCAGTTTAATGCTATTCCACTGACGTAATGCGCAAAGAAATTTAGCAATATGCCAACAAAGGCAGCAAAGAAGAGGACTACTAGCAAGTAAACATGGATGTAAACAATGCAAGAGTTAAAATATTTTTAAAAATTGGCTTTGCAAATGTTTTATTAGGAAGGAAATGCATTCAGCACCTTTGTCAAGCCCCAGGGATACACACAATGCGTTTTGGTGAGTTAACACTGAATGTAAACATAACTTTGTTTCTCCACAGGGCACCTTCAAACAAACATAAAAAACATAGTAATGATCTTAAACATGGAATGTTTTTGGATTTCAAGAAATACCCCTTTAATATACAACCACTGCACCACTGACAACCGAAATTTCAAAAGAAAAGAAAAACAGCCGCTGCTAATCCAGTTCGTTCCTCCCCTCTTTAAGGTCTGTTAAAGGGGAATTCCGCTGAATTTCAGCACTCACATTATGGCCTCATACAGTTAACATGTGATGTGAATTCAGAATTCAAGGCCAGCCTTCCCCTTCATGGTATCTGCTACACTAGTGTTTCTCCCATAATACACTACAGAAATATCCAGAGACATATGTATATATATAAAAACATTATCATCATCATCATCAGTAGTACTTAGAGTAGAGTAGAGTAGTAGTAGTAGAGTAACAAGTAAGAAGAAGGAACAGTATTGTACTTTATATCATTATCATCATCTTCATCAGTTGCTATTTAACCTCGAGGGACTTTAGGCTCGTCCTTTGATGGAACCCGACAAAATTGGGAGAGGATTTAGCGCCAGAACCAGCTGTGTGTGTCTGTGTCTGTCTGTGTGTGTGTGCGTGTGTGTGTGTGTGTGTGTGTGTGCGTGTGTGTGTGTGCGTGTATGTGTGAATATCTTGGTGCACTGATTTGTTGGTGTGTGAGATTTGTTTGACCTGGATACACTTTCCCTCTCTAGCTCTGTCATCTCATATTTACAGTAAATATGTACCTGCGTCTGCGTGTATGTGAGGGTTTGTGTGTCTGGTCTGTGCGGCAACAGTTTTGGGACATTTGTGTGAAATTGCTTCTTTTGTTTATTAATGTATTGTGCTATCCACGCATGAAATAAGCATCTCTGACCAAAAGATCAATACAAGGCCACAGTACAGACTCTGACTGTTGGTTGGTTTAATATCAAGACAAGTTAGACACATGTTAAACCTGGTAAGTGCTGCACCATAAGAGAAATCTCATCTCTTACTTTGAGGCTGATTTGAAGCAGGCCAGCTACAAATTTTGGGCACTGACCTGCAGTTTAATACACCAGCCGTTAATTAAAATGACAGTCTGCACTTTCGGACAATATTCATCTTCTGATCTGCAACATAATGTGTGTACAGCAAAAAGTGAACCAGTTTCACACAATCAGAAAAAAGGTACAGTCTTTACCTCGTATCACTGAGTTTTGTGCGCTCTTTCACAAAAAGCCACCCCCTCGATGATACAAGATAAAAAGAAATGCAGATTTGTTTTGTACCTTTTCCATCTGAGATCCCAACCCTTTCACCACCAACCTCATATCTTCTCTCTGTCCCCTATCCCCCCTGTTATCTAATCTGGTGCTGCACCTAGGTGGCGCTCTCCCCGGCTCCAGAGGAGGAAGAGGAGGCCCCGCTGGGCTTGAGCTCGGGCTGGTCGGAGTTAGCCGTCTGCGGGGATGAAGGGGTCGCCGGGTCCCCTCTCTCGCCTCGCTCCTGGAGGTTGCGCTGGTTCCTTGCGGCCTCAGTGAGCATCTGCATCCGGCGCTCCTGGTGCTCCTCCAGGCCTCGCCAGAGGTCTGCACGCTCCCTGTCTCGCTTCATCTCCCTAGAGGGGCAAGTTGAAGGGAAGGTTACAAAGCTTATAGACGATGGAGAATATAGCAAGGGACTGAAATCCCTGGAGATATGTTGGAGAGTGTTGAAGTTACCACTTTCTCCTGAAATGTCCTTTAATTTAACTGTGCTGTATACACCACCAACGGCAAATTATGTTTTCATGTGTCAGATGATAATCTCACATTAGTTTAAAAAAAGATATTTAGAAATTTAAATAAAATGGAAGGAAATGAATACATTTCATATATTCCAATGAAAGACTTATTGTTAAGGCTTAATATAAGTAAATAAATAATACTTGTAAAAATATTGTGCGCATACACCTTATGGGAACCATTAAGCATTTAATAAAGACAAGGGCTGAAACCTTGAAAAAATCTATAAAATCAGCTTTGGCAACTGATCGACTAAAGTTAAACTGTGTAAGTAATATGAATAACTAACAGTTCTAATGTCTTGTCAGAGAGGTATATGTGCTGTGATGCAGAGATATCTGAAGTTAGCATGCTAACCAACTAGCCCAGGCCCGTCATGTCTCTGTAACCACTTTGTACCTCATGAGGCAATAATCTGACAGTATAGCTCACCCACTCACACATGTCAATTAAGGAAATGGAAAAGAAACAAAAAAAACGTATTTGCCTTATTAACTTATATACAGTGGGTACGGAAAGTATTCAGACCCCTTTAAATTTTTCACTCTTTGTTTCATTGCAGCCATTTTCCAAAAATCAAAAAAGTTCATTTTATTTCTCAGTAATGTACACTCAGCACCCCATCTTGACAGAAAAAAACAGAAATGTAGAAATTTTTGCAAATTTATTAAAAAAGAAAAACTGAAATATCACATGGTCATAAGTATTCAGACCCTTTGCCGTGACACTCATATTTAACTCAGGTGCTGTCTATTTCTTCTGATCATCCTTGAGATGGTTCTACACCTTCATTTGAGTCCAGCTGTGTTTGATTATACTGATTGGACTTGATTAGGAAAGCCACACACCTGTCTATATAAGACCTTACAGCTCACAGTGCATGTCAGAGCAAATGAGAA
>NC_060161.1:14781747-14822056 GCF_021292245.1 Micropterus dolomieu | reverse complement strand
ACAACAACTCCGTGGCTGTTCTTGAATGGCCCAGCCAGAGCCCTGACTTAAACCCAATTGAGCATCTCTGGAGAGACCTGAAAATGGCTGTCCAGCAACGTTTACCATCCAACCTGACAGAACTGGAGAGGATCTGCAAGGAGGAATGGCAGAGGATACCCAAATCCAGATGTGAAAAACTTGTTGCATCTTTCCCAAAACGACTCATGGCTGTATTAGATCAAAAGGGTGCTTCTACTAAATACTGAGCAAAGGGTCTGAATACTTATGACCATGTGATATTTCAGTTTTTCTTTTTTAATAAATTTGCAAAAATTTCTACATTTCTGTTTTTTTCTGTCAAGATGGGGTGCTGAGTGTACATTACTGAGAAATAAAATGAACTTTTTTGATTTTTGGAAAATGGCTGCAATGAAACGAAGAGTGAAAAATGTAAAGGGGTCTGAATACTTTCCGTACCCACTGTATCTAATGAAGGTTGAGGTCAGGGGCAACTGGACTTTGTAGAAGAAAAAAACTAGAAGACGTTTCGTCCAGGCCTGAAAACCTCCTCCTGCCGGTGCTCCAAAGCTCCTGTGCTAGAGGTGCAAACACCAACACTTTCCCCGTGCTCCAAGCTCCCAGTCCAGGTAAAGTCAGCTAATATGACAGCTACTAGCTGCATGACTAACTGAGCTAGGTGAGCTAACAAGCTATCTGACATCCAACGAAGGTTAAAGTCAAGGGCAACTGGACTTGGTTGAAGATACTGGAAGACGTTTCGTCCCTCATCCAAAGGTCTTCTTCAGTTCTGACTGACTGGTAGCTGACTGGCAGCATTGTAAGTGGGGGATAAGTGGTGGCGTATCCCCCACAATGCTGTCCTTTCATCACTTCCCAGGAAACTCAACAAACGTAACCTATTGGCCTCAGGTAAGATACCAACGATGGTCGTTCAGTCTTGGCCACCAGTAGTCCTAACGACTGTAACGACTGTCGTTACAGCAACCAGGAACACTAACGAACCAGACGAACCTGACGAACTTCAGTCAGAACTGAAGAAGTCCTTTGGATGAGGGACGAAACATCTTCCAGTATCTTCAACCAAGTCCAGTTGCCCTTGACTTTAACCTTCGTTGGATAACAATGACCTGGATGACTGAGAATCTTCATAGACAACAAGCTATCTGACAGGTTGCCAAAAATCTTACAATTCTTACACATTGCACCTTTAATATATAAGGGTCTTTCTCTCTTGACATCACTAAGCAGGCAAAAGGCCTGACTGAAAGACTCAAGTCAGGGAAGGAATGTATCCTATGTGCAGTAAACACCACAGATTTTATGAATGACTTTAACGTGATTTCCTCTCTTACTATGTAAGATGGACAGTTATATGTGGTGTAGTGTGGTAGGTAGTAAATCACCAATGTGCCACCATATATCTGCTGTACACAGACAACTATAGTTGGAGATTCTTCACAGAGGCGCTGAGCAGATGGGTAAAGTGTTGTTCATCAAGAAACAGTTCAAACACGTAACTCCCCCTAAAACCGTCGTTTTTTTCATTTCTGCTCGTGCCCAGCTTAATCAAATAAGACAGAGCATGTAAATAAGTCAGCTTTTGAGGTGTTGCTAAGCTTATTTTTTTAACTTTGAATAGAGCCAGGCTAGCTATTTCCCATGCCTGTTTTTATGCTAAAGCTAACCACGCCCTGACTCCAACAGTGTACTGAACTCAGACATGAGACTGATATTGATCTTCTCTGTGTATTTCCCAAAGCTACTCTTTTAAATGTTGTCCCAATAGTATTCACTATCTTGAGTTTGACGCAGGGTAATGAATATGTGGAATCATGATGTGATCCATGTTCAAAGGATGACCTAAGCGATACATACTTACAATGTGAAATATAACGTGATGGATAATGGAACAAATACCGTCTAAAACATGACTTAAGAGCCTTGTATTTCTTCCTCTTGTTGTCACTGTTGTATCCAGTGACACAAATACACACACACAAGGAGGGGTGAGTCACACTCACTTCTGTTTCTCCACTTTGTAGGAGGCAGTGAGGTCATCAAACAACTTGCTGTTCATCTCCATGAAGGTCTTCAGCACGTTGTAGATCAGAGACACGATGGTCCTGGAGGGACAGAATGAGACGATAATCAACCGGGGCACTTACCGGTCTCCGGGGATTATGGGTCAGGAGATAGAGGTTAAAGTTAACACTTGGGTCATTCATGTGTCCCTGCTAGGTTGTTAGCTCTACTGCTAATTCTTTAGCATAAATTGTTGGTTGATAGGAGGCCAGCACATTTATCTCAGTGTTGGGGAAATTACAGTTTGTAGCATCTGTGAAGTTAAATGGCAAGCAGTTCTTAAGTATTAGCAGTGGTGAAAAGTAAGTAAGTATAATTTTGAAGTACTTGTTTCAAATTCTTATTACTCTACTTCATTTATTCAACAGCTATACTAACACGTTACTTTTCAGAATAGATTTTATAGGAAACATATAATCATTTAATAAAATATGATGCATGTTCTTGATTAACCAACATGTAAAGTAGTTCAAATAAGCCCCCTCTTGACTAGCTGAGTGGCATTAAAATGCTGCTTACATGAGTGCAGTAATAATAATTCCACAGTATAATATACAGTATGTAAGTGTCCATCTGGTGTACCTTTACTTTTGATACTCAAGTACATTTTGCTGTTAGTCAAAGCTCAAAGTCAAATTTTGAATGCTTACTAACAACGCAGTATTATGTAGTATTATGAAATTTACTTAAATAGAGGATCTGAATACTTCTTCCACCACTGAGTGAGGCACATGAAGGGATGTTTATACATGTTGTTTCTTGTCCCACAAAATTGGTTGCAGTGGGACGAAACTGTGCTGCTTTGGACACTTTGACGGTGGGGTGTCCGGGCATTTTGATGTAGCTGGCAACTTACACTAGTGACATGCTTTTGTCCTAAATGGAGCTCCCCAGGTGACATTTTTCACCCTCTGAAGACCAGCCGGGAGTGTCTCATTTTATTTGCCATCAAAAATGTAATAGAGCTTGAGGTAACGTCCAAACTGACCATCTAATCTAAAATCAAAAGCTATGAGTTATGATTTATTTTAATGTGTCTGTGTGTGTGTGTGTGTGTGTGTGTGTGTGTGTGTGTGTGTGTGTGTGTGTGAGCCACTGACTGGTTCCAGTGCTCCTTGGAGACTCTGTAGAGAGTGGCGAACACCAGCGGCAGGATGACTTGACAGTTCTCCTCTATCAGACTGAGGATGTATTCGTTGTTCCAGAAGTAAAGAGCCCGCTCCGCTACCTGAAACGAACACACAAACAGAGGACTTGGCTTTCATTGATCAAAGCTGTAACATCATTCTTTTTATCAGAATTGATGTTCGTACTCAGAAGTTTTTCTACAGTCTGCTTCAGTGGATTGTTTTTTCGATAGTGATATAATAAGCCTGTAGGCGATTAGGTTACTGTTGCTCCCAAACTGTTCGAACATGATATGAAGGCTGATTTGTGTGACTATTCGTTCTTCATTTTGGGACTGTTTTTAGATAATACTTTCAAACATTGTAGCGTGGTTTGACTGTAGGGAAGTGTGGCATTCACCTGGAAGTGAGGGCTGGAGATACAGGCCGCGATCTGCTTGAAGAGCGGCTCCTGCACCCGGATGAACTGAGACGGCTCGATCACATCCAGGATCTCTTCAATCTCCCCCAGGAACATCACCTGAACACATAGACACGCCAACATTTTTACAATTTATACATCAAAAGACATTCACATGACTAACAGAAGCAAATTAAAACAACAATAGAGATACAATTTATACAGAAGTCCTACAAGAACAACAAATATCCAGGAAAACACACGAGAAAATGTTTCAGCAGTGACTAATGAGAGCAGCTGAGAAACACCAGCACCTTTTTGTAATCAGCTCTCTCACCTCTTTCTGCGTGCAGGTTTTTGGCCAGTATTTGAGCAGCCCTCTGATGATCTGCAGAGAAAATATGAAGCATATTAATATAAATAAACCCTGCAGCCATTAGCTTGGCAGGGTGGCTGGCTGCCGTCCATCTGTGCCATCTCCATTAATTCATATTCAAACTATGGCTAGTGCATTAAGAAATATGTTGTTAGCTTAGTTTTTTACTGTACTGATGTTAGTGAATGAAGAAGTCGGTTGTGGCAAATGCTCTAATTCAACCTCAGGCCAGCAGAGTTGAGATTACATTGGTGACTTACTACTTACAGGACTAATGCTAATCATAATCTTTGGTGGTCATGTGACTTGAAATAATTTATAGAATATAATAATAATCTATTAGAACATTTTACTATATAATAAAGACTTTTTTCACAGATTTGTCCATCATTTCTATCAGTTATAAGAGCACTACACTCACTACAGTAAATGCTCTGATCTAAGATAACGCCTCATTACACAGGAAAACTGTGATGGATGTTTACAAACAGAGAGATTGGGTAAACATTTTACCGTTCTACCCTTGTTTTCTAAGTTATTCACCTTTAAATAGCTTTGGCTAACCGAGCGGTTTGTTAAAAGCAGTGATACTGGATTTTTTGGCCACTTGGGGGCAGCAGTGTGTGTTTCTGGCCACCTGGAGAATGTAAGTATTATTATGTAATATTTACTCTTCTCCTTTTAGCTCTGTTTTGGTCTCCTCCAACTCCTGATCTGGTTCCACTAAATGCTCCACCATGTTCATTAGTCGATAACTCAGGGCAGGTAGTGTACAGTGGGTTTATCAGAACTTTTTCACTAAAAACAGCTGCCTGCTGCTGTTGATGAGAGCAGTGAGAATGAACCAAAACAGTAAAGCTGAGGACCATTAAACCAAAACAATGAGCTCAAAGATACTAAAAAGCTATTGCAGGGGAACTGCACACTCTGGTGATAATTCTCTATATGTTTGTCATCACGTTTGACACCTTTCACATTACATTCAATCATTTGAGCCACCGTTTATACAAAATATTGATTATTGCAGCTTTAAACCTTTATGATTTTGTTCCTGCCACATCTGTCTTTTGTTTAGCTGTCACTGATATCGCAGCAGTTAACTTGGTAGATCGAAATGATGGCTGAAACTGCAAAACTAAGAACTGAACAATCCTTTATATTGGATTAGCATGTATGTTGTAGTGAGTGCAGTGTGGTAATCAAAAAAACAGTCTTACATATTCAGTCACTGTAGCATCTTTCTCCATAAACTGCACCACACAGTAGGCCAGCTGTAAGGACAGGGGAGACGGGGTTAGATCACACACACACACACACACATACACACACACGTTCCCTGAAGCCGTCAAGGAGACAAGGGGGATCTTAGCACTTATCCCTCAGGATTACACGCTGCTCAAGATCGGAAAGTTTTCCAAGGGGAGATGTGTGTGTGTGTGTGTGTGTGTGTGTGTGTGTGTGTGTGTGTGTTTTGTACTTCTACATCTTGTCTCCTCTTATATGACCTGCAATCATTTCCTATTATTCAGAGAGTATGCACGTAGCCTCCGTGTGTGTGCGTGTGTGTGTGTGTGTGTGTGTTTTGCGGTTGCCCCCTCCAACCAGGCCGGTTGCCGTGGCAAGTGGGCACCGTGGCGACGGAGACTGTGTGTGCGTGTGTTTACTTCGGAAGGAGTGATGTCACGCACACACGAAGTCCCTTAAGGGCAATGTGAGATAGAGTTTAGACCTCTTGTCTCAGCCTCTCTGTCTTTCCTCTGCTGCCCTATTTATACCTTTGCCTTGTTCAAATTATTACTGTACAGCTCTGTTTTTTTGGTTATAGTTCAAATGCCGTCAAAATAAAAGTGTGCTGGATAGTCTGACTTTATAGTTACAAATGGTAGAGGTTGTGTGCTGTCAGATGGTTGATGGTTGTTCTCTATCTTTTTTGTAGGACAATCCCTTTTATATTTTTCTTTGTTTTTTTGTTTCTTTCTTTGTCTTGTTTCTGAACTTTAGCTCCATTGTCTGTCTCTCGGGCTGTCTGGCTTTCACATCTTCCACAGCTTTCATACCCCCCCCCCCCTTATTAAAAGGAACCGGTGAAAGCAGGGATGTCAAGCTTGAAAAAAAAGAAAAGAAGGAAAAAGAGGAGGATTAAAATAAAGGTGCTGATCGGTCAAACTATTTAACGTATTAGCGAGGCATTAGTGGAACTGCTTGGGGTAAATATGATGTTGGATTCTGTTGTCAGGCCGGGCTTTGTGGGTGCAGGAGGCCGTTGTTAGGCTAAGGATTATGGACATTGTACTGTTTTTAAGGCTGAGATGTTACCAATATTGATTTGTCAAGGTGACAGGTCAAATTAGGGTTTATTTTTGGGGATAAAGTCATTCTAGAGAGCTCAAATGTTGGCTTCTTGCCTGTAAATTTGTTGCAACCTGCACATTAAAAAGAAGTCTTACCATGCTTTTATAGTTCTTTAAAGTTGTCTTTGTCAGATATATACATGGTGATTCAGTGTCAGTTGTAAGGTACATTTTTGTGCTGCATATTTTTCCATTTTTCAAACAAGGATAAAAACATATTTTGGACAATTTTGTGAAGACTCCTCTAAGCTCCAGGCCTCTGTGTGAGAGTCTCCAATGCAGCAGTTGACTGACATTTGAACTTAGCGTCAACTTCCGTGTTGGTTACTGACTAGAGTGTTTCCTGAATAGCTTACAAACACTGATATAAGTCGTCGGTTTTTCCCTTTTCAACAAGCCTACATAACACTAGGGGGGACTAAATACCGTTAACTCTCTGTCCTTCATTGGTCATTGGACCCGTGGAAGCCTCTCAGCAGTCACACACTGCCCAAGTCTCAGATGGGACTTAGCAACAGCTAACATCAGTCCGCGAGCAGGTTTTCTGCCATTGTGAAACTGGAGGACACACTGGTGCCTTAGCAAAAATGATTCATTTCTTTAAAATAAGCGAGTCTTATAACGTAAAAGCACTGCAGTTGCTTCTTGATATTTGGAACGGTGATGTGTAACCATGTTGTGGCTACACAATGTAGCTCTAACAGCTGTCATTGCAATTTAGTGACATGAGAAAAACCTTCACATGCTACAGGAAGGATGTTTCAAATGTATTTTACAATGTTGAGAAACCTTTAGGATTAATATAAGGTGCTGCTGTCATTTAGATATTTAGGTTTAGAAATGGGTCACTCCTGCACAGCCTCTCCTACTGACTGCAAAACTGCTGTCCACTAGCAACTTATCCCCCGTGACCCTGTCAAACCAAGTGTGTGTTTGAGTGTGTGAATTATGTATGTGTGTGAACCACAGGGAGAGGGATGTAGGGAGAAATGTAGGGCATGGTGATGCTCAGACCCAGAATATACACACACACACACACAGACAGACCAGTTTGTGGAGAACAAGCTGTACGTTCTGCATAATCAAATAATGTGTGACACAAATACAAAAGCAAACACACACACACACAACACAATCAGCTGGCTACATCTGTGTCATCAAATATTATGATCACCCACACAAGCAGGCTCATACATGAACACACACAGACCAAAGAAACCATTTTGTGTGTCATACAACAGTTAGTGCCTCTCTCTGCAATATTATCTGTGACTCAACTCTGCCGCCTAGTGTTACATTTGACACACTGCAAGAATCTCTAACCACTACTACCATTTGAAAGACATTCATGTATCGTTGATTTAACTTCTGGGTTTTATCATTATACGTGCATATATTCAAGCCAAATGTTTGTAGGCACTGCTAACTATTATATGCATAAAACCAGAGAAACCAATCAAAGTTTTGACAGGGGATTTTGGTGATGCTGACAGCTAGATTACTGCTAGAGCAAAACACAAGCCAGAAGGTACAGTAGCCAGACAATAAGTAGGGTAGGGTCTATAAAAACGTACAATAAAGCATGCCTCAGTCGGGATAATTATGCAAAACCACCAAATAGTAAGAGTTTCAGAGTCACTGGCACAAAATATCAGCAAACAGCGTGTCAGAGTATGCACTGTAATCCAACGAAGGTTAAAATCAAGGGCTTTTGATGGGATGAGGGACGAAACGTCTTCCAGTATCTTCAACCAAGTCCAGTTGCCCTTGATTTTAACCTTCGTTTGATAACTATGACCTGGATGACTGAGAATCTTCATAGACAGTATGCACTGTATATGTCACTGACCTGTGCGTGGAAAATGGAAAGGGACTTTGCTGTGTGTAGCGGGATGAGAACCCGAACCAGGAACTGCTTGTGTTCAGCCTTTAGGGGCAGGGCAAAGCCATTTATGATGCTGGAGGAGAGTAGAGGACAGATAAAGTTACACTTAAGGACTTTCACTCTGTGGCATGTGAACTCATTACATTACATTTGTTCATTTAGCTGACGCTTTTATCCAAAGCGACATACAATTGCTATATTGTACGCCTCTGGAGCAACTAGGGGTTAAGTGTCTTGTTCAGGGACATTGGTGCATGTGTCACAGTGGGGAATTGAACCCGGGTCTCCCAACCCCATCCCACCCTCCCCACCCCCAGCAACTCTCCTCCTTCTCATGTCTTTCAGTTAGAATATGTCAGAAATATTGGAAATGACCATGAGAGTATGGGTTATATTAAAGCTGCATCTAGTTAGTACTTTCAATATTGAATAATCTTTCATTTTTTTCATCGCAGTTTCATGGGGTGACATGTTCAAATTGCTTGTTTTTTATAACCAACAGTACAAAACCAAAAGATAGCCTCTCCAATTAACAATGATAGGAAACAGAGAAAGGCAGCACATGTGAGAAGCCGGATGCCTTAAATTTATCAACAAAAATGGTTGTTGATAAATCAACGAATCGCTAGATTAGATGTTGCAGGTGAGACAGATAACCTGTTAGATGATTAGCAATAATGAGAATAAATCATTATCTCCAGGAAGATGTCCCATCAGTTTTCATTCGTATAGCTCACGGCATGTACAAAGTGAACATTTACATGAAAACATCACATATTACTCCTAAAATCTACTGTTCACATCTGTATGAGCGTGCATTCGTCTGTGTGGTGGAGTCTGTCCACTTCTAAGTGACAAAATGTGTGGTCTGCTCTGTTCACTACTACACTGATGGACATGGAGGTAGTTCAGCCTACGGAGGGAAGAGTATGAGCAGTGGAAGAGTGGGAACTAAACTTGGAAACACTTATTTAGCAGCACTGATCTGTTTGTCAGTTTCCGTGGACTATTTATCTGTTCATCAGTCTACCTGTCTGTCTGTCTTGATTTTCTAATAGCATCTTTGTTTAATAGAACACTTCCTCAATAATATCTTCCTCCTGCTGTTCCTCCAATCTTTCTGCCTCCCCCATCACCCTTTTTATGAATACTCCTGTCTTCTTTCCCTCTCTCTCTCTCTCTCTCTCTCTTTCTGTACAGAGTACCCTCCCTCGTTCATTTCTCTCTCCCTTTCTCCATGTGTGGGAGGAGCTATAAATACCTCTGTTACCACCAACATGAATACAAACCTCTCTCTCCGCTCCTGCTCTCCCTCCTCCTTCCTTCTGACTCACCGTTCACTCACTCATCCTCCCCATCTCATTGTATGACTCCATCTCTCATCCTTCCATTCCTCCCTCTTTTCTCACCTTGGCGTCATCCTCTCTTCTACCTTCCTGTCTTTTCTCTACATTAACCCAAGGGTCTCGAACCGCAAAAGTCATTGTCATTTTTTAATTTCACTTTTTGATCAGGTGAAATGGATGGTGGTTATGGGTTAGAAGGAAGCTTTCGTGTGAGCCTCTTGATCCTTTATGTTGAAACAATATCACTTTTGGCTAAAATATTCTAGCACTTCACACAAACTACTCCAGTATTTCTAAATCTCTTTGAATCCAGCCCTGTTTTAAACTCTCTTCACTTTCTTCTATGTTTAACATCAATAAAGATTATTTAAAGGCACTTCTGCCTTATTAATGTTGAATAATGACAAAGACAGAGGGCACAAGCGAGATTCCTTTGAGAAAAAATAATATTTATTGACTCTAATACTAATACTGATTTGTTTGCTGTCTGATTTCTCATCCTCAGTCTTGTTTATACTTTCTCCTTCCATCTCTCCATGTCTCAATCTCAGTCTGTTTTTGTAACAGAAGTAGGCTATGTGTAGGTAACAAACCAATGTCAACAATTTCAAGTTTCTCTCTCTCAAACTTGAGTAAGCAGCTACAGCTCTGAAGAGTGTCTGCATCTTTCATTTAATTGCTTTCTTTCCAAGAAAGAAACTGTACCTAGCCCCTTCTTTTACATACGTTAGCATTTGAAGGCCACTTCCTACCTAGCCAGCTAACTAGCTAGGTTGTCATGTAGCTTGCGTTGTAAGTCTATGGTTATAATTCAAAGGGAAAAGCCACTGTCAGGAGGTTCACAATTCACACACCGAGACAATTACAACTCTGAGATGTGTGGTCATACTAGCCAACAATATCTTGCTAACACTGTTCAAATTTGTTCTTCACTTTAATGCTGACTAATAATTCAAGCTCAGGCAAACTAGCTGTCTGTCTCTTCCTCTTCTTCTTTGTAGAACATCAATACAAATTATTTAAAGACATTTCTGTGCTAATAGTGTTGAATAATGAAAGAAAAAGGGCACAATAGATGCCAGACAGTCTTTGAGAGAACAGCAAATATTCACTGCTTTCATTTTTAAAAAGAAAGCAAATGACTACACAGACACAGTAACTTAACTAACCTCTCCTTTATCTAGCTTATGAAGGCCACATGCTACCTACCAGCGAATGTCTTAAGATAGGCTGTGATGTGAGCCTGGATTATCAGCATCAGAGTTAATTTAATGTTAAGCGTACCAGGTAGCTGGTTAATTCAGAAAAACAAACTATGAAAAGAGCTAAACTACTTAAAGTGTTTTCCTTGTGGTCACTTTAGCCAACAGCAGCTAGCTAACCATGCTAACTCTACACATTATTCTGAGGACTCTAAGCTCCCAACCAGCCTTGCTAGTTACCCTGTTCATGTATGTTTTAATCAAATAAGACTAGATTATGTAAACAAGACAAAGGTGTTATTTATCACAAAGAAAGCATGTGTTTCCCAAAATGCTGAACTACTGCATCATCTTGCATACAGACGGACTGAGGAAAACAAACTACATAATTTCACCAATCTTGTTTGTGCTCTTCCTCCATTTTTCTCACTCTCTTTCTTTTTCTATTACTGTCATCTTTCCATGCTTGTTCCCATTGATTTGTGTCTCTGCACAGGCAGAGAGCGAGGCATGTTTGTTTATCAGTTTGGCTTCCTGCTTGCTTTCTCTTCATTTCTGTCTTCCTCATATTTCTCCTGCTGGCCTCAGAGACAAAGCAACAAACTATACAAACCTATGAGTAATTTCTCATTTATGTCTTTAACCCCCCTCCTGTTTCGGTCGCCCCACCTTTACTCATTTCCCCCTGCCTTATAACTCATTTCTCACTCTGTCTGGCTCTGCACCTACAGTTGTGTTTACCTGATAAGAAATAGATGATAAATGAAAAATAAATGCCTATTGTTTTTGGTGTTGAGCGAATGCAGTAGTGGTTACGCTTTATCTGCATTTTCATAGTTGCTTAATTCACTGGGTTACCAGCTGTCTCATGATTAGGAGCAGCTGGCCAAGTACAGTACGTGTGTATATAAGTGTATGTGGGTGTGTCTGTTCAGTTTCAACTCCAAATACATTCACATTCCATGATATACTACAAAGTATGCTTTCCTGTAGAATAGCAACGCTTTCACTCAAAGTGTATCTGCGTGATTGTGGATACAAACCTGCCAAGGATCTCCAGAAGCTCCGCGACTCCGTTGAAGTGCTCAGTTTCATAGATGAACCTGAAGATCACATACAACACGCAGACACATATAGGGTGAAGCAACTGTTTCTAGTTTAATAAAAGAAATAGCAACTTAAAAATGGCTGCAATTCTAAAAACAGTAAAACATATTCCCTTAACGTCCTGTAAAATTAGCCACACATAAAATTCCTTAGTGATTGATCAGTATCATGGTGTACCATATCTGGAATAAAACTCATTCCTCTGTGACGAAATAATGTGAGAGAGAAAGCACAGTTTAACAGTTAGGCAGATGTATGTTTATCCTCTATATCTTAGCTGTCAAAGGCACAAACAATGATGCTGAAATCAGTTAACTGGCAGAAATATAACATGTTGCAGTATGTTGCAAAAACAACAATCCAGGCCTGCTTGGTGAAGGGAAAAGATGAAACATGATCTTCATCACAGCACTGTCTGACAGCTGTATAACCAATCATTTGAGGAGATTTGTGTCACTACGCAATGATTTCACTCTCAGGATGGATGCAGGATGGCTGATTGAGTGAGTGTTATGACTGCAAATGTGTCCGTTTGTTTGCATGTGTGAGAGAATACTACATTATATTAGACAGAAGATACTACATGTAGAATTTAGTCTTACTCAAAACTTAGACGACACGTCCCTTAGAACCTGGTGCTACTTGTCACAATAGGGATGTCACTACCTGTCTCCCGTTCGACTCTGTGTTGTTGGTTATGCCCCATTCACATCATATCGCACAGACTTCTTAAAAAAATGCTCCAAATATGTAACACAATAAAAAAAAGGTTAATTTAGCATGCAACTTTTGTCAGAAAATCACAGCCCTTGGTAAGAATAAATATACATTCTGACCACTTTATTAAAGGTGGGAAAGACTTGAAAATGTTCCTGTTTTGTGCTGAAAATCATCACTATTTTTTCCAGTGACGCACCAAGCTAAAAAAAACATTACTGAGGTCACAGCTGTTCTCCCTGCTAAAGGTCTTTGTTGGGTAATGTTTGATTTATTGATGTTAAAATGCTATAAAAAGCACATTTAAATCCTGTACATTGGATCAGTGGAAGGCAGCCTGTACCTGAGGAAGATGTTGTTTATCTGTTTGCGGATGTAGGCTCGTAGGCCCAGTAGTTTTCCATAGACACGGTGCAGGATGGTCTTTAGGTACTCCCTCTCCCTGGGGTCCTCACTGTCAAACAGCTCCAGGAGCTACACACACATGATAATTTCAGACACAAATACAGCATAATATGGTTCTTGCAAGGACCTTTTATGACTGCATTCATCCTCTAACCTCCTCACGCCTACACCCAAATCCTAACCTTAAACTCATTTTAACAATTTAAAAAAATAAAACTTAAACCATACAACAGCTCATGTTTAATTTAGTTTCTTGTGAGCGCATTTCAGGGTCACAGAAAATTATTTTTACCACCCACAAAGTAATATTAATATAACATTAACTATTTTTTCTCATCAATTACTTAAATTAAGCAGGATATTAAACATAAACTAGACAAGAACTTTGGAGTTTTTAAGTCAATATTTTATATGTGCCCCAACCTAGATAACAAAATTTGAGCGCACTTCAGCAGGGATATTACTTGGTCCTGCGATGGCTGCTGTTTCAGAGGAGCTTTATTTATTTATACCTTTCCATTTATCAGGATTTCAGAGACATCTTCGAGCTTTGGATTTGACAAACTGCAGCTTTCAAGGAGAGAGAGAGAGAATTACCTGCAAGACAAACTTCTGGTCGACGTAGCGTTTGGCCATGGAGGGCTGGAAGTCCGGGCTCTCCAGGAAACGCAGAAAGAACTCGTACACCAGCTAACGAAGGCACAAACAGCATGCAATTAGACGTCATTTAGTGTGTCTGCGTTTGTCTCCCGAAGGAATAATTTGACATTTTGGGTATTACCCATGCAGAGAGTTAGATGAGAAGATTAATACCATGTCTGTATGCTAACTATGTAGCAGCCAGTTAGCTTTTTATGGTGTAAAGAGTGCTCATACACAAATCAAGAATGGAAAAATGGCAGCAATAAAAAAAATTATGAACACCAACAAGACTGCTCTTCTTCTTCTTAAAAAAAACTATGCTAAAGTAATAGTTCAAATAAGCAAACTTATTTGCTTTCATTTCAAGAGTGAGAAAATAAGATCAGTATCAATCTCTCTGTGTGTCAAAAATGAAACTGGAGTTGTAGCCTTCAGCTAGATGTGGTTAGCCTAGCTTAAAAGAGTGCCGTTTTAACACAGTTTTGGTTTTCACACATTAAACAAACGAGATAAAAACTTATTAGTGGGCTTTAGAGGTGCTGGTGGGTGGATTTCTTAACCTTTAGACACAGCCAGAATAGCTGTTTCCAGTCTTAATGCTAAGATAAGCTAACAGACTACAAACTCAGAATGAGGCTTCACATTGACAGGACAAATACGAGAGTGGTATCAATCTTCTCATCTAACTCTCGACAAGAGACTTAAGTGTATTTTTCAAAATAGCATAAATTTTTATTTTAAGCTGCTCTAGGCAACACAGCATGGTGGTTGGTCCAAAGGGCATCAACTTGTTCTGAGTTTAGGAACCTGGAACTCTTTTTGAGATCAGAAAACTTCACCTGCTCACTTTATGCTTAAGTGTATGCTTTATAACAAAAGAAACCAACTGGGGAGCGAGGGAAAAAGACTGGGCTGAGACAGTTTGGACTTCACGCTACGTGTTGACTCATCTCTTCCTGAAGGTGCAGAAGTGCACCACGCTCAAATGTCATCTGGGCATACACCACAGGTCTATTTAAGAGTTGTGACGTTCTTCTTCACTACAGCTCCATTTTGTGATTCAGGGTGATAAGACATAAGGCATAAATTGTTGCATTAAACAGCAGTTTTAACTGATCTAAAGGACCTCAGGCTCAGGTACAGTATGTTTATGTACAGATAAATGCTGAATGCTGCATTAAAACCAGCACCTGGTGGGAGATGTGTGCATTATAGCAATGTCCACCCTTCCAAATATAGTATAAAATATATAGTAAAGCCCATTTTTCATGACACATTGTGTTTCACTTTAATGACAAACAAGTACATCACAACAATTTTGGCAAAAAAGACAAAAGTGAACACATTTTGCTGAACACATCCTTTCCAAGAGAAACTTCTCCCTTTACCTCTGCAGGGGAATATGTAAATCATCAGAATATGGTCATAATTTTTCCACTGCATGAATTTTCATATGTACCTGCAGATGCGGCCATGAGGCTTCGAGTGTGGGCTCATCTTCTTCAGGGTCAAACTCTGGATTCTCGCTTGGTGGGAGAGTCCGGAAGATATTTACAGAGATCTGGAGAACCCCAAACAAGGAGGAAGGAGGGATGAGAGCAATGGGAACAGGAGGAGGAGCGTGAGGAAGAAAATAGGAAGTGGAAAAGATGAAGATGGATGAGAGGTAAGGAGAAATGTGGATAAGAGGGATTAGAAAGAACCAAATTACACGCGGTATGCTCCTGTAAATGTTGTTGATATCCTGGACATTATTTCATGATTGAGAGAAAACAGAGGGATGTAATGTTTGTATTTTTTAATAACTAGGCCTGTGAGTCTCTGATTGAAAGTTTCTTAGCTGTCCTAGTACAGTATCGTGACAGAGCAAAAGCATCCTTTGACTCATTTCAAGACTTCATCATGCTGATCTTTCAACAGGATGCACATCACAGATTTGTGTCACTACACAGCAAATTAGTTGTCCGGATAGATCCAGGATGAATAGTTGGTGTTATAAAACATCAAGAGTCCTGTGTTAAAAGGACAGTTGGGTGGGTTTCTCTCAACTAAATCCAGCGAATAAAAGGTTGTGTTAGGTGGGTGGCAGTGTTGCACTATTCTATCAGATGCCAGCTGTCGATTTAAAAGAAGAAGCTGTTGCATCAGGGGGAAGAATTAGGCTGTGATCGAGAAGAGCAACTAGCAAGCCATGCAACCTGACTGCTCGCTATGTCATGATTTATTCAACAAATGCATTTCTACTGGCCATTTAATGCATAAACTATATTGCACATAGCAAATGTGGTAACTCCCTAACCCTGACGCCACAATTCAGCATTGTTTTCTTTTCCATTCATTCCTCCTCTCCACACCTCTGTTTGCATGAGTATAACTTGTCACTGCAGGATTATATAGGCTCCCTTCACATGACCATGTAAACTTCACTTGGATTTAAAAAGGTGCAACCTGATTAGCCACTCATTCCTGATGCTACAACATTTCTGGAATTGTGGACAATTGAATCCTGTAAGGTTAATACACATCGTTGCTTTCTCTCGTCTTCTCTCTTCCAGTCCTCCTCTCACCTTTTAGCCTTTATCTTCATTATTTTATCATTAAGATATCTATTTTATATTCATTGCTCATCAAGATCTTTACTTTATTGACTTATTTACTGCAACTATGTTTTTGGTGAGTGTTTGCTATGCTAGCGGTGGCTAATCCGTCGGTCAGTTGGTTGGTACACCACTTATGTGCTACATGTTAGCATGCTAACATGCTGAACTAAGATGGTGCACATGGTAAACATTATACCTGCTTAACAGCATGTTCGCGTTGTCATTGAGAGCATGTTACCATTCTGATGTTAGCATTCAGCTATAATAGGAGCACAGCCTCACAGAGCAGCTAGCATGGCCTTACATTTGTGAGAGATGAGAGAACTAAAATTCTACAACATTCCCAAGTTTGGGAACATAAGTTTACTTTCTTGGCCTCCCTTTTCTCCTACATTACATTTATTCTGCTGCACAGCACTCTCTCTCCTATACACTTAATAGCAACTTCTATTATAGAATATAAGCTTTTTTTACCTTGTGGCCACCCATTAAAGCTTTCGCCCTCTTTCCTTTGATCCTCTGTCCTATCAGCAGTTTCTCATCCTCTGGGTATAGTGACTACGTAACATAAACTATATCCTGTTACCTTCTTTCCTCCATCCCTTTTTCCTTTCCCCCTCTATATATCCTCTGTGACCTCTGGTGCTCTGTGATGGTGTCCACACATTTCCCAACACACTCTACTTTATCTTTCTTATCCATCCCTCTCTTTCTGGCCATCTGTGCAGCCAATTGCTTCTTAGCATCCTTTGCAACCGCTCTATCTCTCCTTTCCCTACCTTGCCTTATCTATCTAACCCCCTTTTCTCATCTCCTCCACCACCTTTGATTGTAGTCTCTGGTGACTCCACCAGAGCACCTCAGCTGGATATCACAGTCTACCTTCTTACTTTTCCTCTTTCATCCATCCTTTCATCCTTCTTTTCTAGTCTATTTTCTTGCCGTGTGTGTGACAAATGATAAGGACTGATTGATGTTAAATTGTGGCATTTGGACACTTAGTATTTACTCATCTGTCTTTTATTCCTATCCTTTAATATATTCATCCACTAGTCCATTGTTTCAACCCCTAACCCCCCTCTCCTCCTCCCCTCCTACCATCTTTATTGCCTCTGGGTACAGAGGCTCTATGAGGACTCCTCTGCTAGTGGCCACGCTCTCCACCAGCTCGTTGAGTGCCGCACGTTTGATCTCCTTCCCCTTCAGGTCAGCCACGCAGTCCAGGAAATCAAACAGCACGCAGCACTGCTGCAGCTTCTTACAGAACAGGTCATGTAACTCTGCCACCGGGGCGTCTGGATGATTTAGAGGTAGGAGAAAGAGAAAGACAGCAAAGAGAAATGTTAGAAAAGGACAGTAAAAGACAAAAAAGGCGATGCAGCTCAGCCAAATCCGATGGCTTTCCTGAAAGGCGCTTTGTGTTTGGTAGTGAATCGTTTGACAAAGTAGGAGTGTTAGAGTCTACAGAGATGTGTTCTACAGGCTAGATCTTCTCTCAAAGGTAATGAGGGAAAGAGAGCAAACTATTACTCTACAAACACATTTGTACACACCCACACAGGGCTTGCCTCCATAGACACACACGTCCACACACACCTTCCTCCAGAGGGCTGTGTTGTATCTCAGTCCTATTACCTGTCAGATTCATTTTCCAGACCTGTTCGTCACAATGAAACAACCTGCTGCCGGCCGTCAGATTAAAACCTTGTACGTCCAAAAAACACCACTTTTCAAAAGGTGTAGAGAAAGTGGCTGATACCCATGGATTACTGAACACATTAAATTGATTCCACGGGCCTGAGGGGGTGTGAAACTTAGCAGCTCAGCCTATAAAGCATCATGCAAATTGTTTTTTGTTTTTTGGGGGGTTTTTTTTAGAAAAAAAGAAGCAAATGCCAAAGTACAGAGTTACAAGCTTTCACAGCAGCTAAATGGGAATGCTTGGTTCTGAATAACAAGATGATGGATGGACTCAATAACTAAATGTAGTGAAATATCCCAATTTTAGATTCCTATAGAAATGAGATGTTCTGAACAATATAATATGCTGGTCTATATTGAGATAAATGGTAAAACACACAAAATATAAGGGGGATTTCCTGCAGAATGCAGCAGACAGTATATTCATAACATGATATATGTTTGTCATAATTGCTATGACAATTAAGAGTAGGTGAGCTGGAAAGACATCACAGACAGATCACCTTCTTTGATTATATGTTTAAAACTCTGAATCATTTTCCAGCTGTATGCTGTGTATGCACAGTATGTATAGTACATGACCTTGATAGCCTAGACTAGACCTGACTGGGCAATCTGTGTTGGGTTAAACTCAATGGCGGAGTAAAGGAGTTGTCAGTGGCCACCACAAACTGCAGCTGGGCCACCACACAGCACAATTTGAATCACTCATTTCTTTTAACCTTGTCCTTTTCCCAGGATTGTGGAGACTAAACTAAACACATGCACAATATCATAATAGTGTATATTGGTGGGTTCTGCAATTCCAAGTTGCTTTTCTACTATAAGCTGATATTTCCTTTCTTTCAAATGGGGATATTTGTTACAAATATGTCTGCCAATTAGATTTTTAATATTATATGCCCCCATTTTGCTAACATGCTCACAATGACAATGCAAACATGCTGATGTCCGTGAACATCCATGCTCTATGAAATGTTAAGGGACCACCAAAGTGATTAAAATTCATCCTGAGGGGTGCATGAATGCGTGTATCATATTTCATGGTTATCCATCCAATAGTTGTCCAGGCATTTCACTTAAAACCCAAAATGTCAACTTCATGATGGGGCTAGATGAAAAGTCAGAGGATCCCCAAAGTTGTTAGGATTCATCATCTGGGGACTATGAATGTTTGTACAAAATGTCATGGAATTCATCCAAAGAGGTGGATCGACCAACAGAGCAACATTGCCATCCCTAGGGCCATACTCCAAGCATGTCTAAAAAGAGGAAGCCCTTAATGTATAATTCGTAAAACTATACTTGCAAGCGTGGTGCTTACTGAACCGTCGCTGTTGCCTGAGCAAATAAATAAAAGAGTGGGTGACCAAAAATAGTGACTACTAAGCTTAGAGCGCCATGACAAACAGAAAAAAAATTGTAGAACAAGACACCGACCTCCGTGCCACCCCAAAGAGATTAGTGATCTCAGGCTTGCCCCTATATAGGTTCCCCTTAAGTACTGGTTACTCTGTGTACTTACAGTCATGAACAAATAATCTCCCTCTGTCAGAAAAAACAATACAGCTTTACCAAAAGCTGAATAGCTTGGAAGCAGTCTAGACTAGCTGTGCGGTTGGAGAGAGGATGATCAAAAGGTCTCACGCACACACACACACACATACACAGCGGGAGCAGATTAGATTTAACCCTGCTTAACCACGAGGTGAGAAACACAGGAACAGTAAGGGGGGCAGACTGGAGCTCTTCCAGCCCCTGACCCCCTCACCTCATGTGGGCGCACCAGGACCATCTGCTCCCTTTGGCACAGAGCTGCACAACAATAGACGAGGGCTGCCCTTTACTTGATGTGTCAAGGCACAAGACACACACTCTTTTGAGACCATTGACAGTGGCCTTTTATTCTATCAATTATGACCAACCATGCTTCACATACTTTATATGGTGATCTGACAGAGTATCCATTCACCAGCAGATTTGTTCAAACTCTGATACATACCGAAACACCCAAGTTGCTGTTTGATAAAGTCCCAGGCTGGTGGTATGGAAACACCTAAAAAACTTAAATGCAAGATTATGATCCTAATTTTATGATTTGCAACTTCATTATTAGGGGCTAGATTTATTTCTCTGAGCTGTTCCTTGTTATATATGCAAACAAATGTGTGTTGTTTTTGTATAAACTGTCAGAATACCTGGAAACGCAGTCTGCTTCTTGTTTTTTGTCCTTCCTTTTTGCCCATTTTGCATCTAGTGTTGACATCTATGAGCCTGCCCATTGAGCTGTACCGAGCAACCAAATTGTTCTTGAATTGCAGCCATTTCTCAGTGACTGGACAAACATGTGACTGCCAAGTTCACACAATTTTCGGACTATTTGTGATGGGAAAACAAGTGTGAAAGGTTTAAGAGGTTGAAATAGTTCTTCGGACTTTGCTTTGAGAACAAATGTGACAAACCCCCTCTGTATTTGTGGTTTTTTGCTGGTTTGTGAGAATTGTAGCTTCAGTCTTTTCATCCTCCTGACCCTTCATCACTCATAAAACTTCTAGAGTACGATCCTTTCCTATATTTCCCCATACCTCAGTTTTCCTTTCCCTTCCTAATCTGCATCTTTCTATCTCTTCGTCATACTCTCCTGATTTGTCTTTGCCCCCCCTCTTCTCCCTCCCTCCTGTTCTCCCTCTGTAGAGACTGTGAAGGTGAAATCTAATCCATTTTTAATGGAGAGTAATTGTATGAAGATGCGACGTGGTGGGACTGGGGAAAAAAAGAACAGGAGCAAGGTGAAAAGACGAAGGGAAAGAAAAAGCATGTACTGTATGTGTGTTTGGGAGAGGAAGATAAGAGGTGAGAAAAAGAGAGGGAAGATGAAAGGAACAAAGACACTTGGCGGGTCATGTGAGAGCAAGTGTGGGAGAGAGTGAAAGGAAAAGAAAATGAAAGAGCAAAAAAGAAAGGAAAAGTATATGACAGGCACAGACAGATCCACAGTACATATTTTAAGCAAATGGGCTGAAGCTGTTTTTCTGTGTCGTTGTTCGCTAAAGGTTTATATCAGGTCTATCATCACGTCATGTTCAGGTAGAAAAGATTTTCAAAGACACAAACTCACACAGTGAGGCAGTGTAAAAACCAAACTTAGGCAATACTCAGTGAAGCTCATTTTAGTTTTCGTCATGGCTGTGCTATTATTAGTTCAACACAGGTCGCTCCAGAACCATTCATTGAAAGCAGCTTTTAATATAATGTCAGCGCAGTGATTAGAATAATACGATGTTAATCACAGCAAGAGTCATTTATGACTCACTATTTTCATGTTTCCATGTTTCTAACAATCCAATTTAGCATTTTGAATGAGTAACAAGCCTAGCTGTGACTATAACATCCAAAATGCAACATTTAATGCATGTAGTTTAATTTTTCTTCCTAATTTATTTCATCTTTATTAACTCAGACGGTCCCTTGAGATTAAAACTCATATTGTAAACATGGCACACCATTACCAAAAGTACATTACCACAATTATAAACGCATGTTCAAACAGTCAGTAAGAACAACAGGCATATAATGTAGCCACACAATAATTTACCTTTTTTTTCTTCATTATCGGAAAAGTTTACAGGTCTGCGTTTTTCTTTTAAAGGTTACATTAATCAATATTTCTATATTAGCAATGGATCCTTTGACTGTTTGTAATGTGAAAGAGATCACTCTTAACAACAAACTCAAAGGGAATTATCACCAGACTCTGAAGTTTTCCTCATCTCTAAACGGAGGGTTTTAACTTGATTTGGACGCGCCACTTTACTGTTTTGGTTCACGCTCAAAGCTCCCATCAATCACGTTTCAAGATGCAGACAGCTACAAACAGACGCCACCTGCCTAGCACCAAAGAGCAGACAGGCAAAGTAAGCAACTAGCTGGTGAACATGGTGGGGCATTTGGCAGCCAAAGTGCCAGAAATTTCCCTCAGTAAAATAAAACAGGGCTAAAAGGAGAGTAAGTATTTGACTTATTGCCAGGAAGACAGAAACAACCAGATGAATACTAATGTTGCTCTGAGTCTGCTGGATATTTTTTTACACATTTGGAAAACCAACTTTAGAAAGTGATCACATGTCAGTGTCGTGTTTACAGCTTGTACCACTGCCCCTAAAAGGCCCACATATAATTAGCACTGCTTTAAAATGACTGTAACCCCCGAATTGTATGTGTAACAGTTAACTAAGTACACTGCACTTCATCGTAAGTTTTACAGTGGAAGCCGTTTATAGAGGAGATTAAATTTGTTTTTTGTCTAGATGGAAGGCATAAAAGAGTTCATAGCTTTCAGCAGACGCCCATCCTGCATGTCAACTCATGTTTATTTGTAAAGTCAAATATTAATGTACATAAAATGTCTCATTGGGTTTTACACATGCACATCATCAACATTTCCAAACCCAGCCTTGTAGCTGTCTAAGCAGCAAGTGAAAAATTCTTTGGTGCGTGAGAAAAATAATGTGAGAAACCTCTGGAGAGGCAACTCAATCAGAGATTTCCTCTCCACGGATGGCTGGGGGTGCAATTGAAGCCGTCGGTGGTAAAAAAGCAATAACCAAAAATGAAGAGAAAGTTAACAGAAATACACAGTCCAATTCAAACATACTGTAACAAGACCAAAAAAAAGTCCAATAGCACGTCTTCACATTGTTCCAAGTCCAAAGGGACACAGGTGAAGACAGGTCACATACTGTATGCGGTCTAGAAAGCTACCGGATCACTTTTTCAGATACTGAGGAGTGCTGTCAGATACTGAGGAGTGCTGTGATCATATTATTGGCAATTAAATAAGGAAACATTAAACTGCGAGACATTTAGCGGAGTCTAATCTCCACTAGCATGAACTGATTCAGGTCAGCAGCCTGCTCTTCTTTTAAAAATGTCAAATAAATGGATTCAATATGAATCCATTTATAATACACACTTAAAGATGACTAAAATGCCTCAGTAGAAACCCAAAGGAGGAAGACATCTGTTTAGCATATACAAGACAAAGAAGCTCTGAGACACAGCGTGCATTTACACTGAAAATGCTGTGGGCTGATTCAACCTCTCCCTTTTCCTTAGCTTCATCTCCAGCCATCCATCCATCCATCGTCAACCGCTTATCCTGCATACAGGGTCGCGGAGCTTCATCTCCAAATTGTGTTTAAGAAAATTGTTTCAAAATACCACTTATGAGGAAGAGGAAAAGCACACTAAAAAAGACAAAAGGCACCCACTCAGGCCCAAGCCCATTTGTCCCTATTGAAGACGTAAACCTTTAAGAACTGGTCACACATATAAAGCTGCTGGGGTTTTTTTTCCAAGCGTCCCTAATATAGCTGGGCACTGTGTTATTTAGGAAACTTTACTCAAACAGGAGTAAATAAGGTATATCTTAGGGACTGTTTTCAGTGGAGGAGTGGTGGGACAGTAAACTAGAGTGCCCATCGTAAAGTAATGTAATTAGAATGAAGGAGCATGTCACCCAGTGAAACAGTTGCTCAATGATGTGTTTGTAGTGAAAAAAATACTTTGGGTCTTTTCACTGGATCTGTTGACAATAAGAAAAATATGGAATATCTCCAGACTCATCCTGTAAATACAGAGATGAGGAAGATGAAGAAAAAGCGACGACCTGAAACACGGCGAGGGAAAAGACAGCATGTGACGTAGAAAAGATGGTGTTAGCCAGAGAAAGGAGTGAGGGGTGGATGGATTTGGTAAAAGGAGCAGTAACATGTGAGACTGAGCAGTGCCAAGCACCCTGCAATGGCATCAAAACACAAACACACGCATAAACAGCTGCACAAACCTAAATATAGTCCTGCTGGAGAGAGAGAGAGAGACACCGAGAGAGGAGAGGAGGAAGAATCAGCAGGGAGGAGAGGGGAGCGGTGCAGGGTTAAAAGATGACATCATCTCCTTGGTCTTCCTGCTTCTCTCTCATCTTTCCATCACAAGGTACCTCCCTTCTTTTCCTCCCTTGCTCCCTCTCTCCCTACCTCTTCCATCTTTCCCTCCACCCATCAATCTCTCCAAGGCTTTTTCTCTCTCTTAAATGAGCGAGTACAGCTCTAGTCTTTAAATAACAGTTATTCTGTTTGGGGCTGAGTGTATCTGCGTGTGTGTGTGTGTGTGTGTGTGTGTGTGTGTGTGTAACAGAAAGAGAGGACAGCTTCTGTTTTAGCTACCATCCAAGCCGCCTCTGCACCTCTGTCATTAAGCGCACACACATCCACTCATGCTCAATGCACAGACCCAGTGACGCAGAGAGGAAGAGGGGATGGGCAGGGAGGGGAAAGGGGAGAAAGAGACCGAAGAGGATGGAGGCAGATAAAGAAGGAAAGCAATAGAAAGACAGTTATAAATAGTAGAAGGGAGCTACAGCAGCTATCAAAGTCAGGGCAGTATAAATATCACCTTAAGGGGTTTAAGTGACGCGCTTTAAGTTCATCTCCAAATAATCTAATCCTCTAATCCTAATGTGAATAACACATCTACTACTTCACAAACTGCACAGGAAACATGCACAATAAACTATCTATTATCCTGCTTTTGAACAGCCTGATTAGAAAGGGAAAATGAGAAGGGATGCTATCAAGCGTGACTAAACTATATCCCGCTCCCGTCGCCCATCCTCAGATTTTCACCAAGATTGAAGAGTAAACAGCTGTTTACCTGCCAAGAAAGAACAGGACGAATCATCCTGCTGCTTTAAATTAGAACAGGAAATACTTGGAAGTCTTCACTTGGTGATGGTACCGAGAAGAGGTAATGAGACAGGCTGGGTATTAGCATATAACATGTAAATGGAGTTGTATGTGTTGTGTCTGTTACTGGTAATCAAGCCCATCCTACTGACAGAAATAAGGGGGGATGGAAGAGGGTTTTTGTGTTCTCTGCTGAGGATGTCATGCTTTTTATTCCTCTCAGTCAGCCTGTCTGCCTGTCAGCAGGAGATCTCACCAAATTATGAACAGATTTTCATGACATTTGGTGGACAGATTCGTCTTGGGCCAAGGAACAATTCATTATATTTAAATTTTGTACTTACTACAATAACAAAAAGAGAGACCGCTTTGCAACTGCTGGATTTGGAATGTTTTCAGGGTCAAAAAGATCTCAACTAAGACGACAGTGGTGGTGTTTTTTGTGTTCAGTGTCGATGGAAGTGTGTGCTCTGGATACTAATTCTTTAGAAATGTCACAATATCTTTTCTTTCTCAAGGTGATGACCCAACAGAGAAATTATCACCCGACTCCGCAGTTCCCCTCAGCTCTACGGAGAGTTTTAGCATCTTTCAGCTTGTTGGTATTACTTTTACAGCTCGCAACTGTACTGTTTTGGTTCAATCTGTGCTCTCATCAACCTCGTTTCCAGCTGCAGGCAGCTGTTCTCAGAAAAGAAAAAAAACTGTATGCTGCCTGTCCAGCACCAAACAGCAGACAGACTAAATTAGCCACTCTCTGGTGAACATTATGAAGCATTTAGCAGCTATGTTATTATGTAATGTTATTATATGCAGTAAACTATCAGTGCAAAGACTGGTCAGGCGCTTAAAGCCTTTTACTCTTCTCTTTCCCGTTCCTTACACAGAATGGGTGTGCAAACATATTTTCAAAATGCACCTTCACAAAGGAAAAACAATCTCTTATAGGAACAAACCTATACAGAATTAGTTCTGACACCAGTTCCAGCTTTATGAAGCATTGTAGCATCCTTCAGCTCCTTGTTTTGGCTTTACGCAACCTTTTTTGTTTTGTTTTTTTTACCTCAGTTCGTGCTTTCTAACCTAACCTAAAAAGTTAGCATCTAGCTGGTGAACATAGCGGAACAATTAGCAGCTGACAAGCCAGACATTGCCCTTACCAGTTGGTGAAGACCAAAACAGAGCTAAAAGAAGAGTGGATATTGGACATATATAGGCGTGGCGATGGCGCAGACACATGCCTTTGGTGTGAGAGACCCGGGTTCAGTTCCAATGTGACCCTGAGCAAGACACTCATATGACATATATAGCCATTGTAAGTCACTTTGAATAAAAAATGGAACTTAAAATCAAGGTTATACTACCTTACAACGTAATCTCACAGTGTATCAGCTGTCCTGCTAAGTAAGTAAGTAAGTGGTTGTACAAGAGAACTGAACTAACTTCGATTCGCCGATGAAAACTGTGGGATGTGGTTGAAAGCGGTGAAAGTAAAATAGTACGAACCAAAACTATATATAATTTATCAGTTATTTATTCTGTTAACCATGGTGTGCCTTTTGTCTATCTTTGGTCAGGCTACTAAACATCTGACAGACACATCCTCTGACTTCTGTGTGAAGGTACTGTCTCCATATTGTACAGTAGCCTATATTTTAATCTTCAACCCGTCAGTGTTTTATTTCAGCATATTTCATGTGTTGAGTGCTTGCAGACAAACTTCCTCAACAAAGCTCAACAACGTTGACCTTGAGCTGTATTAACTATTTTTTATTGAAGATTATTTTGTTGAAGGAAAAGATTGAACTCATAATTCTACGGGATACTTGCAGGGTCGAAATCAATTTCACCTAAAATTACAAGAATGATGTCCTTGGATTCAGTGTTGATGGAAGTTTGTACTTACTGGCAGACTTTTACTTTTTAATTTGACAACTATCTTTCTGTTCTATTAGAAGACAAGGAGCTTTACAAGTTTAGTTTTATTTTCCAAATTTAGATGGCTACCATCTGAAAAGTATCAATTATTGAAAGTGAAACTCATTACTGGTTAACAATGAAATCTACTACTATCTAAAGACCTTTTGCCTAAAAACAGCATTATATTTTAAAGGGGGTGGATTTCAAAACATGGCAGAAAGTCTTAACATGCTGTATTCAAAGGAGACATAGACAGAAGAGTCCCATTTTCTCTTTAACAAAGGCAGTAGAGAAGGCTAAGTCATGGCAAAAGATTAAGTGGCGCGCTAAGCCCATCTTTAAATAATCCAATGATACTAATAATACACATTTCCACCACACGGCATAATGAACACAGACCAGCTGGGTGTTACAGGCTGTGGTTCATATCTGTATGCTCTGTAGTCTATAATTTATTGTCGCTTACTCTCCCTATAATCAGCAGAGTCACCATCAATAAATAGAATCTTAGTATCAATATAACCGGCTACAGGACATGTGTCCTCTTTTATCTGAAAATCCCAATTCTCCTTGACCGCAGAATGACTTTCAGATATTAAGATTATCATCCGAATGCAATATTTGCTGTGCAAAATTTAGACACAAATTGGAGACTGTTCGTAAACAAATACGAGAGAAGTTTATCCCAGCTGGAGACACCCTCAACATTTGATTAGCAGCTTTGAAACCCTCACTTGTGGAATAATAATCTGTTGGTTTGCAGCATAGCGTATACATCAGGCACGGCGCTTTCCACACTGCTGCTGCTGCTGCTGCTTGTCACACACAAGGAAATTTGATGAATGAAAAAAATGAATGTCCCATCTTCTGGGCCTTGTTTAAGTCTGAGCGTGCTTTTTAAAAAGCTGGTTGTGATTCATTGCAAACATGCGCATATTTTCTGCTTTCAGTATCTCATCCCATCTAAAACAAATCTTCCTCAACAATGTCCTCCAAGACTGATTGGCAACACGTCACCTCTGCATGTCCAGTATTTGATTTTCTTTGTTTGCTTGGCTTCGCACTGCCTCAGTACCACAAGAGCATATTTAATAACAAACACCCACGGAGGTGAATCTTGCGGTGATTCAGTCAGAGCTTATTTGCCCGAGCATCAGTGTTAAGATTCAACTCTTTCTTCAGTGACACAGCAGTGGTTGTGGTTATTGCATCGCTGGCCGTTTCATTACATCGCTTCGCCCGCAATATCCTCTGCCTTTTTTTTTTATCACACCGTCTCTCCTCCTCCCACTGTTACTCCTCCACCTGTCAACTTAATGTTTAGTCATTTCCTCTTTCCTCATCCACTCCATTTTCTTCCTTACCCAGCTCACTTTCTCCCCCCACTATCTCCCTCCCTCTTAATTGATCTGAGACAGTCACAGAGCAAAAACTACCATGCCTTTTGTAACCCAACACCAAGCCCATCCAGCTGGCCTCTCCCTTACACACACACACACACACACAGTCAGTCAATCTCCTACATACAATCTGTTTGAGGAAGAGACTGTTTTACAGCAAACAGCATGTTTAAAAAAGAGCCAGTCGTACATTCATTATTATAATGTGGACAAACACACATGCTGGACAATCACAAAGAAAACATAAGCAAACAAGCCTCTCATGCAGGTTATTGCGTGACCTAAATGATCTGAGTTTATGTTACATGTTGCATAGGCAATATGACATTTTTGACAAGTACAGTATGACATTGTGGCCTAAGGAAACAGAATTATATCTAAGCAGGAAAATCTATGTGAAATACGTTGGGCTATTTGTCAGAGCAGCTACTTTTGGCTATTTTTACCAAATGAATCACTATGTCTGCAGCATACAGTATACTACAATAGTTTAAAAGGAAAGTAAATGCAGTCTTCCTGCTACAAATAAGTCTAGTCTGATAATTCTTTCATTCAAAAGCAATAAAATGTACCTTTGCTCAAACACACACTGAGGTGTTTTGCTGTTACAGCCTTATTTGGTCTTGTATGTCCAGTAACTTGTGGTGGATAATGTTTCCTAATATTTGCAAATTTTAGGTGCAATTAATATTTCTGTAAAATGAATAATGCTGGATCATTTAGTTGACTCTAACAGCACCGCCCTCCTTCCCTTCCTGTCCTTTGCAGTGGTGTGCACTGGAGGTGGCATCGGGACTTGTGGGGCCAATCAACTGGGCAAGCTGGTGAGGAAGGCCAGCTCAGTGCGGATGGAAGCGGACAGTTTTGAGACAGTGACTGAGAGGAGGATGAGAGGGAAGCGGGAAGCCATCATGGACAACTCCTTGCCTCCTCTCGATGCTGAGCTGAGGCAGCTCAGGAGCACGTTCAGCCACAGACTTATCCAGCCCCAAGCCTCAAAGCACCTATTTGCTCATTTGTACTATCTGCCATCAGACTCCACAACAGCACAGCACCCAGCAATCTCTCTGATTACCAACTCTAATGTATAATATTTTGTTTTCTTTTAAATCACACTACATTCCTGTGCTGCTGTGTCAATCTGAATATCCCCTACGGCGATTAATAAAGGACTTATCTTCTCAACTTTGCTTTTACTGTATTTTATCATTTACCCCTATCCAATCATTGTCATGTGTGTCAACGTTTTTTCGCAAACATACATACGTTTGCTTCGACAATTTTGTAACTGTAACAGAACACAGTTAGCACTGTTAGCATTTCTCAATGAAACTAACAAAAGAATATACATCTTTTCTAAAAGCCTGGTCTAACCAGAAAGGGCACAGCAAACTTCATTCTTAAGTCTCTGCAAACTATGTGGTTCTAGCTTGGTGACATGACTACTGGCATGGTTAGTTGTGTAGCCAGAGCTAACCACTAACACACAAGCCAGTCAAGGTTGCTAACTGTCATATGGCGTATTTGTAAGAGCTCCTGTCTCATAAGGAGGGTTTTATCCAAACGGATGGCGCAATACAGCTAATGTGCAACAATAGCTTCCTCTACTTTCGGCTCCACATTCCCTCAAGGGTCGTTGTCAGGGCAGTTTGCTATTGGCCTGCATGTCAACTTTGTTCACCAAAGCTGGGCTTGACACGAAAGACTCACACAATTTATTTCAGACCTGCCGGCCAACACACTGGTCGTGGTGATTTTATTGAAATTAATTAATTTTGATGGGAAATGTTGCTGTCTTGTGACCACTCCTTCATAGTGAAAAAGTAAAAGTGAGAATTTTATGAAATTTTATTTTAAAATTCAAAGAGGTGTTCAATTAAATAGTGGTTTAGGAAATGTGAGACGTTGTCAGAACAAATCAGATTTGCAGTTAACAGCTACAGTGTTTTCCCACCTTTATTAAGCTGGTCCAGCAGGTCCTCAAAATGATAACCTCACTTATTATATTTTATTATTATATTATATTTTATGAGGTGGTCTTTAAGATTTCATAACACTCATGTCTGATGGCATGTTTTCCTTCTAATCCCATCCCATCATTGTTAAAATGGCCCATTTTTGTGTATATTATGAAACACAAGCAGTAGTGTATTTTTGTTTTTTCACAGACAGCAGTGGGAGCATTTTAAATGCATTTCCTGTCATTGCATAGAAACAGAAGGCTTGCGAAATGTTTACATGCTGTAGTCCAGGAAACCCTACTGGTCTGCAATAGAAATCATCCTTTCTGCTTTTAAGAATGAGTATAAGAACATAAAGGGATACTTCACATTACTACTTCACCTAAAATGTCTGACAACATTTAATTCTTCCACTTATCTCACTCTGGTTCAACTCACCATCTGTTAAACTGTACAACAAAGCCTGATTCAATTACACTGACTGTAGTGCTTATCAAATCTCTGCCGGGTGTTTCGTGGCTTTTAGAGATTCTTTAATGCTGAAGCCAACCGGCAGGCTGGGTTTTGTGCAGGTATGAGAGGTCACGCAGCATCCTTTAGGGTCTGACATAGTTTTTTGAAGCCACTCAGCAGCCCTTTGAAAAGCCACTACAGCTCACAGCCACTGATGGAAACATCAAGGACAGAAACCATCATGCATGGCTATATCAGCTAAATAAGTAAATGTGCATTTTGATGTATGGATATTTATTTTGCTCGTTAAAATATGGGGGCAGTGGTGCAGTGGTTAGCACTGTACACTGTACACACTGTACACAGCAAGAAGGTTGTGGGTCCAAACCCCAGTTGCCCCAGCCTTTCTGTGCGGAGTTTGCATGTTGTCCGCATGTATTCTCTCCGGGTTCCTCCCACCGTCTTAAGACAGGCAGGCTAGGTTAATTGGTGTCTCTAAATTGCCCTCAGGTGTGGATGTGAGTGTAAGTAGTTGTCTATCTATATGTGGCCCTGCGATGGACTGGCGACCTGTCCAGGGTGTGTCAGTTGACGGATGGTTGGTTAAAATAGGATTAGACATGCTGGCAGGGTCAGTTCTTCCTATAGGCGACATAGGCAGTATTTGAAGGCGCCATCCCACGAGGGATGCCAAAATTGAGCCCAGAAATAAAAGTTAATTAGTGAGCATTATATGTGAAGAGCAAGACACTGAAGAAAATGAAAAGGCTTTGCTTTTTGTCATGCTAACATCATGTCATCTTGCTAATTGGCTAATGTAAGCTAGCCATGGAGTTCACTTTACAGTAATTTGCGTCAATTTCATTGTGTCATGGAAATTTAAATTTGCACCGAGGTGCAAAGCTGGATCAGCACAGAGCTGCGTGAGCAGTATACACTGTGTAGCTGTACATGTACTGTATGTAATTCGCATTTTGCCATAATTAAATGAATTGTTTAGAAAAAAATCATCATCATCATTTTTTAAAATGTTGATAATACACATTTTTGTTAGCATAAAATTTACCATTTTAGATAGCTAATACTTATATTCTTAAATATCTGGGACCATTACCGGCTGCATCGAATGATGAGGAACAGCCAGATGAGCCTGTGAAGGCTCTCCCAGGTGAGTGTAATGTGTCAATGTATGTTCCTGATAATAAATAATTTAATGTAATAAAGACAATATGTTGCACCATGTCTAATGTAGCCAATACATTTGTGTTCTCTATATATTTATTGACCCAGAACCACTTGAAGGATCTTCAGAACAGCCTGCTGCTCATCCTGATTGCACCACTGATTGCACAGATTTCACACTCTTCTCAGGTGTGCCACATGAATGAAAAGAGTTTTAGCTATAAGCATAATTATTCTCATGTATTTCTTTGTTTCAGTGTATATGTATATACTGTATACATAATATACTATATACAGTGGGAGCTAGCTAAGATGTTTATTTGATTTCTTATAAGTTCTTATTGTTTATGATAAATTTACGTGGTGTACTTTTGATGTAGGGCAGTGTAGAATTGATTCCTAGAAAGTCTTTTGAGGGGGGCACCAGAGGGAGCTTGCCTAGGGCACCAAATGTACTAAGTCCAGCCCTGCATGATGGTGTTGGTTTGTATGCTGAAGGTTGTTTGCATAAAACATCTATCTATTAATTACTTGATGTGCATGCGTTCCCATTAATGATTTTCTGTTGTTTTGCTGTTTTCAGGATTCAGCACCCAGATAAGCGTACTGGAGCAGAATGTGTTCATTTTCAAAACAGCAATTAGGCCGGCTCCTGTTCAGCAGCTCTGCTGCTTTCACATTGGTGTGGGAGATAATAAACAACTAGGTATTAATTTTTGATGAGAAGAAATCCAACACCACAGTTGACTGTAAGAAACAGCTGTGGTAAAGATTTGACAATTTCATTTTTTTTTACTTCATCTGGTGCTGTTTTCCAGATCAGATGGTGCGCCTGACAAAATTAATTTTTTCTTTTAACTAGGACAACAAAACTAGAGCCTCTCTCGTGACACACAGTTTACAGGAATAGTTTTAGTATGATCATCTTGTGACTTCCAAATACAGATACATGTTTACTAATGGCCTCATTTTAAATTTAGGAAATGAGGCACATTGTGGGGATATCTTTATAAAACAAGTACACCATGACCCGTCTGACGTATTGGGTCTCCTTTCATGTCAGCTTAGGTCTTTACCATTTACTGTAGTTGAAAATGCAATGTGTGCTTAGTAAAACTATTCAGCAGAGTGTGCCACAGGGCGAGCTGAGCATAAAGTCTATTTTGTGTGTTTTCTCTCAGAGCGCCTGCTGAGGTAGCTGCTGGCTGCAAGATCTCAAGATAGACCAGAAAATGTCCCATGATCACCCTGCATAAAATCATGCAGTGCCTCAGTAAGATTTCATTCTCACTTTGCTCAGAATAGAATCACTGATCTACCACATAGTAAAACCCCTCAAATGTCAAACCTCTTCCTAAACTACATCCATTATCATGGTAATTTGCTATCAGGATCACATTAGTATTAGTAATTACATTTCTCTGCACAGTGATAATATGTCTACCTGCAGTGAAGGTGTTTTTACTTATGGTGACAGAGCTCCTACTTGCAGTGATGTAATTACATTTCTACCTATTCATCACCTACTGATGAATCACTGTTGCTGTTTCCACACACCGCGACGCTGCTTCTGCTATGATTTTTCTATGGTAATGATGTTTCTACCTGTCGTCATGACATTTACATGTAATGACTTTGACCTGTGGTGGTGAGGTTTACGTCCTTGCTGATGACAGGTAAAAAACCTCAAGTGGACACTTTTTTTCACAAATACTGTCACACTGTGTAGAATGTATTTTCACCTGGATGACTCATCCTTACTGTAAGTCAAATCAAAAAGCAAGCCTAATGGTTCGGCAAAGCTGATTGCATTCTGACTGTAGTGCATGCTGAGTGCATAACTTGTGTTTTTCATTATACAGATAAGATTCAGATGCATTTTAACATCCAGTGTAGGGAGAGGGCAGCAGAGGAAGAGGTGGAAAGGTCTACAAATGAACTACCGAGGCATTTGAAACCAATCATATCTCAAGGTCAAAAGCAAAGCATCTAGTCTTGCTTGTTTGCAGGATCCTCTACTACTGATAGACAGAGACAGTTGGTTCAATAATCATCTTGTGTTTAAATGAAATATCGTCCTGAACCGCATTTGTGTATAATTGTCTTTGTTGTGTGAACCAGATGTAAATCTTAATCATAACTTTGTTTATCTGCTGACTAGATGTTGGGCAGGAATGTGACCTTAGTCTGGTTAGCCTGCCAGCAACAGCACAACACCCATGACCAGGAAGCCTGGTGTCTGTAGCCCCAGGGGAGAGCATCGCAGCTGGGAAGGAGTGCTGAGCAAACAGCCTGTTCTCTGGTAAGACAGAGAGCTGCAGTGTAACTGAAGACATGGAGGAGGACAACCAGGAGAAAGCCAAGGACCAACTCAATAATCAACTCGGAAAAATCCACAACAAATAGCATCTGATATGATAAGCTATGAAGCATATTAGGTTTTACAGAAGTTTGGCAAATTCATGCCATTATAAAAGCAAGGGTAACATCATGGCAGAATCTTATCAACACGTCCAAGGCACAATGAATGCATGTTTTACAAAACACAACCTGATACTTGTTCTCAGCAGTACCTCAGTTGTCCAGAGTGGTTAGCTCTACTGGGATAATTTCCAGAACCATTAACACCCAGCGGGATTGGCTCCAGCCCCCCCCTATCCTGTACGCAGGATAAGCGGTTGATGATGGATGGATGGATGGATGGATGGATTAACACCCAGCACCATCTTTACTGGACACCACCCTCCTTGGTGGCTCTGTAACTGTGTGATAGGAGATATTAAATATTTCAATTTGCCAAGGTCCCAGAGAAACACTAAGTTTATTGAGTCCTGGTGCCTCTCTGTGACTTAATCATCATCTCATTTGGGGCCATGTCTGAAAAATCTCAGCAGTACTTAAATTTTTTCAAGACCACGCGAAATGTAGCGACTGCTACTAGTGGTAAAGACAGTGACCAATCTCCATTTTTTAAGAGTTAAGTTTGTAGTCCAATAAACAACGCAAATGCTTGCTGAAAGGCCAGGTTGGGTTGGCAGTTCAGAGAAGACCAACTGTTTCTGCATCCAAACAGGCTTTAGAAGGGCGCTGTGCTTTCATGAAATAGACCTTGAAGGAATAACTCACCATAAATTCTGTGTTTGAAACATGTCCGTCCACAGGTATACACATAAACCGTCCACTGCAGTTTGGAGTGCAGCAATGGTCCAAGAACACAGTGTCCGGAAAGGGGTGAAAAGCCTGTTCATGTGTATGTGTTTGCTGCAGGCCTGTGGCCAAGCATGAATACACTGTAAAGGGGATTACAGGGACCCTGTATCCTTCACCCTCGATCTTTTGATTAATTGGTTGCCTTGACCATCCGTGCCTGTCTTTTTATTGGTTGGTTTAGTGTTCCAGATCAGTTCACTCTTTGGCATCACGAGGATAGTTTTTGTTTCTCACCTTAAGATCAACATATCCATGCTCCCTAAATAAAATCCTTCACATGTACTTTACTGCAACTTAGGTGTGCCTGCTGTACCTCACTTCAGTGCATAACAGCTAACTGTATGCAGAGAAAAATTGGAAACACTCATGTTACTATGATGTGACACTAAACCCCTTTAGAGAAACTGCTGGGGGTTCAGTAAGGCAGATGTTTGCTTACGTAAGGGTTGAACCAGACTGCTCCAGCTGTCTGTATTTCCAATTTGATTGACTATCACAAATAAAAGGGCTGCTTACAAATAGCGTTGAAGAATGACACGAGATGAGACCATTTTTAAACTCTTGGACTTCAACCCTCCCAAAAACTTTTGAGAAATAAAAACTACATAGTTTCTGCTAAAAACAAGGATTCTCTGAGTTCCCAAAAAACATTAACATTAAGGAGATACAAGTCTCGTTGTAAATGAAAACGTCCAGTGTCGCATTTTAAAGATTCACACTACACATCTATCCACTACCCTGACTTCCAGACACGTTATGTCCACCTGCCAGCAAATCAAATGAGAAATCATTTGAGATGTTGAATTGTTCCTAGAGACTTCTAGGGAAACTGGGCCGCATTTAGCAGAGGAACTGATCAGAACTTGTTTTTGTTCTTTCAAACTTCTATAAACCTGCCTCATGTACTCAAACTACAAAAACATCTTGTGTGCCTTGTCTTGTTGTCCCTTTTACAAAAAAGTTATTTTTAAAGGCTGATCTATTTCACTCCCTATTGATGACAGATCTGCAAAGATGCAAGCTGTGTGTGCACTGCATCCTGATCAACTGAGGCTACTGCTGATTGGGAAATAAGTATCTCAAAGATCGGGCAAAAGCTAGATTAGCTATACTGAAATCTTACCGTACCCCATACATAACACATGGCAGATGCACAAAACTTCTGCACAACAACTGACCAATTAATTTAAGACCAGAACCAACCAACTGAAAAAAAAAACCTGCCAAGTACTGAACTGGTGACTTCAAAGAAAAATATTCCTTCAGATACACTGTTGGATAACAATTAATGATGCTCAGTGCATTCCAGTCAGTAATCTGTGAACATTTTCTGTAGTTGTCTAGGTCCAGGTTGGATGGTGGATTTTACTTTGCTGCTTACCAGCCTTTTCTTTTGTCACATCTTCTTCACTGTTATATGCCATGCCTTCCTGTGTCTCTTATGTTTCACATCCAGACTGAAACTGTGAACAGGAATGAAGCTTTGCTGAGGGCTTAAAGTGAAAGAGATGTGCCGTTGTTAACAGGAGGAGTTCAAATTAACAATGGGAATGTGATTCCCTGGAGGGCAAAACACACAAGTCTGTCTACACTTGGCCTACATACTGGCCGTTACAGACTTCCCCACACCAGGCTTTTCTCCTGCGCTGGTGCTGCAGGATCTTACTATCAGCTCCCCCTGGGGTTCCAGAAACAGTGCCGCAGCGGTGCAGCAGCCATGTGATAACTGGGACTTCCGTCTATGAAGGCTACAGCACGTATGCACAGAGAGAGGTCTGAACCTAACGGGGCTGTAAAGTTGCAATGAAAACCCTCCATCATCGTGCTGCACACACCCCTCGCTCACGGGCCTGAAAGGAAGTCGAAGCCAGGGAAATGAGGTGTAAAACCACGTGAGAGCAGACACGCATCCAATGCGCACCTCATACCATCTCTAAAAGCAGAGAGGTGCTCTCTTCATAGAGGGTTAATGGGAAGAGATTGCAGGCTACATGAAAGGGGGAGTAACCTTATAAAGAGGGGTCAGAGCAGAGGCATGGGGACGTGTGCAAGCTGTGACAATGTCTTAGAAAGAAAGAGAAAGAAGACATGCAAGGTGAGAAAGAGGCGCAGATAAATAGATTGAGATAGAACAGCTCTTGAGAAAGCAAATATCGAAAAAGGTGAAGGAACGTGAAGGTCTTGTTTGCTGTGTGAAGGAAAAGCTACAAAAATATTGATTCGGACATCTCTGATGCGCACTCACAGTCCAAACACAAAGTCTAGCAAGAAAATATCTTTTAGGGGTTAAAGCGAGTGCGCTAAAACGTGGCGTAGCAGTAGCACAAGTATAGGAGAGCCATGATGTCAGCGAACTGACTCAGTGATGTCAGGTCTGCTAACATTAGCCACTAAAGGCTACTGGTCGTACCAGATTAAGTAGCAGCAAAACCTCTGAGTATATTGATTTAACCAAGGGTGCGTTTTATTTCTTATGAATAAAATTGTAATCATAAGAGGAAGAATGCGTGATTTCTTCATTCAGAAAATACATACAGTAGTTTAACCATGAATACGCCATCATTCTCCATCTTTAGGCAATTCTACCAACAGTGAGTACCATTTCATGATAGGTCCGTTTCTTTTTGCCCACTACCCGTGCTGATGTTTACCCTCGGGGTGCAAATCACTATTATTTTTATTATGGATTCATCTGTCAGTTGTTTTTTTTGATTAATCAATAAGAAAAGGGAGAAAATTGCTCAACCCAATTGCCCAGAGCCCAAGGTGACATCTTAAAATGTCTTATTTTGTTGACCAACTGTCCAAAACACAAAGCTCTTCCATTAACAACTATAATAAACAGAGAAAACCTGCACATTCTCACATTTGAGAAGCTGGAACCAGAAAAAAATTGCTTCATAAATTGCCCTAAATCATACAAAAATTGCTGCCGTTTAGGTTTCTGTCAGTTGACTAACTGATTAATCAATGAACGCTTTCAGTTCTTGTTTATTAATGTAGCTATTACTATCCAGGCCTGCATGTACTTGCAGCATCATGCCTTCATTCTGAGAAAATCTTTGAACAAGCTCACATCAAATCAAAGTGGCCTCTGTGTTGGAACAGCAGCTCTGGGATCAGAGCTCTGGCACCAGACCTGCAAGTAGTGCAGCTCTGACTGCCTTTATGAGGCATGTGAATGTCAAGATCTTTACATAGCCACAATTTGTGCAAGTGTGTATTTTGTATTGTGTGTATTTTTGTTTGAGGTGTATCTAATGAGGCAGTTAAGAAGCTCTTACTCTCAACAGAGGTCTGTCAAGGGAAGAGGCCTCATAATGGAGAGGTGCTTCTCCCATTTCCCCATCAACCAGTCACACAGATGTTTGATGGTACTGTGTTTTAATGAGTGTGTAAGTGACCAACGTCAAGCTCACTGATGCTGCATACATGAATGTCAACTTGAGCGTTTGGACAAACACATTCTTAGCATATTTTTTTCAAATAACACAACTTAACTTTCATAATCCATTAAAAAAAACTCTGTCTTAGTTGTAAATTCTTTTGTGAAACCTGCATATTGAAATATCGGTAGGTAGGTATTGGAGATAACATGATAGCATGTTGAGTTGATGTCTGTTCCAAAAAATGTGGAAAACTGAAATTGTTCTATTCACTTTGATCCTCATCTGCTTCCGCAATAACCTCAATTCTTCAATATCAAAAGGTGCAGAAGAAGCCTACATTTTTTCAATTCATTGCATACAATGTGACAGAAAATGTAGCCTATATAATACCATTTTAATCATTTCTTTCAGTCATTTTTCAAACAGAAATACCCAAATAAAAGCCAGCATCTCAGCTTCTCCGATAAAAGGATTTGCTGTTCTTCCTGTGTTAAATCATTGTAAACTGAGTTTCTTTGGGTCTCGGCCTGTTGGTCGGACAAAAGACGTTATCTGAAGACGTCACCTTGGACACTGGGCTGGACATCTTTCGCTGTGTTCTGATTTTTGGTTGACAAGATGATTCAAGCCAAAGGAAATAATTGTTAGTTGCAGCCCTTGAAACAGAATATTCCAACAACAGGCCTTAAAAAAAAAAAAACTGGCTCTTGTCAGACATTAAATCAAAGCCATTGCTGTCACCTCTTTCATATAGAGCGGACAAGGGCAGGGAGGACAATATGTTTCAGAGGACAGTATCTATAGAAAATACACTAGGCCTACATCAGTGGAGCTACTGATCAATGGGTGTCTTATGTAAAGTCAGGAAATGGCTTTCACTTTCATCTAGTGAGTTCATGGTGACCTTCTTGGACTTCTCATCCTTTGTGGTAGGCCTGTCACTGTAATATATGTTTCTGACATTGACCCGTGGCTGCTACCTTAAAGCAGTGTCTCACCTTTGAGCAGGGGCAGCGGGGTGAGCTCCACCTGGGAGCTCTGGTAGCGGAACTGGGACGAGCTGTGGGACCTCCTCTGCCGGGCTCTGCGCATCGACCTCCGCGGGAAGCCGTCCACCTTCTCCGCGGACGGTACCGAGAAGCTGGTGGTCGGCGAGGACGGGCTGGTCGGAGGCAGCTTGGTCGTCTCCATGGTGGCTGTAGATGTAGATGGCGGTGGTGCGTGCGTGCCTTTGCGTGTGTGAGTGCGTAAAGGTTGCGTTTAAGAGGATGTATGGGTGAATGGAGGAGAGGATGGAGGAGTGGGTGGCTTTCTGAATCACAAATTATCAATTGATCAGTATGAATAGACGCTCAGGAGGGGGGAGAAGGAGGAGAGGGGGGAGAGATAAAGGGGGGAGAAGGAGCAGAGGCGGAGGAAAGGTGAGGAGAGATATTTTCTGGATGCCCAGTCCCGTGCTGTGCGCCTCGCAGTCTCTATCAGAGCCGGACTGGAAAAGGCAGCAGCAGCATCCCTGAATCTTCTGTTTTTCACGCACAGATCAAAAATCACTTGTTTATCATCCCCGTGGAGAAGTAGCCTGTGCAGCTACCAGATGATGCTCAGACAGGCGCGTCTCCTCACACACACACACACACGCGCGCGCGCACACACGCACGCCTCTCTGCTGCTGTATTGGCGTCACACACACACACACACACACACACTAAGTCATCGGCCTGTATGTGGATATTTATTTCTATAACTGATCTCACACAGCTCCTTATGTAAAGAAACCACTGCACTCAAGCACCGACGAATCTCCTCCTGCTTATCCAGATCAAAACAAACAAACCAACGGACCCCAGGTCAGTTTAGCCTATAGGCTAGTGTATACTCCTCGATGATGCTCCTTATCAGTAAAATCAGTGATCGGTCCTGACGGTGGATGATGATATGATCATAAAACCATCAATCTGGGCCCACTTCGGCTGCCGCATCACTGTTGTCCTTCTCGCTCGTTTTTAACGGACCCTCTTCATACCGTATTGAAACGGCCGCACCTGCTTATTTTGATTTTTTTTGTTTTTGGTCAGAGGTGGAGAGTTGTTCTCGTCGCGGTTTATAC
>NC_060161.1:14738550-14781647 GCF_021292245.1 Micropterus dolomieu | reverse complement strand
GACCCTCTTCATACCGTATTGAAACGGCCGCACCTGCTTATTTTGATTTTTTTTGTTTTTGGTCAGAGGTGGAGAGTTGTTCTCGTCGCGGTTTATACCCCCCTTCACACAACCTCTTCCTCCTGCCGTCCTCCAGCCGTATCAGGGCGGGGAAACAAACGGTCCCTCACCGCGCCGACATGTGCAGGTCCTCCGCCAGCGGCCGCTGGCTGTCTCTACCTCCGCGGTGAGAGAAGGAGAAAAAAGAAAAACAAAAGAAAGGTTGCGCTCCACCTGGTAACAGCAGCCTCAAGTGAAAAAAACTGAAGGCCCGTGTTATACAATAGCACCCCGTCTATGTCTGTCAGACTGACGCGTTTTGCCTCTGTCCCCCTTCTCGGTTCCCGTTATCCGGTCGTCCTACAGCGCGTCAGCGAGCTGCGTCAAGAAGCACGGAGTGAGTTAGGAATATGCCGGAAATGAGGCACCCCTGCTGTCAAAATAAAACAAGAGCTGGAGAAAACAAAACTTGATGGTTTACAGAAATGCATGGCAATACAATTAACCAGTTGCTGCACAGTGAGCCATGGAGATGTTTGAGGGTCACTAAGGCGGTTGCACGCAGTGCTCATTTGGTAAAGCAGCACTGAATTGACTTAATTAAAAAGACATAAATACAATTGACAAAGATGTCAAACATTTGACTATAGCCTAAGCCTGAATCCGTTAACACACATTCATGCTATTTGTGCAAATCCAACTCGTTTGGAGACGTTATTTCCACCAACAGAGACAGAGCAGATTAAAAACAGCTAAAAGTAGGCGAGCAACAATAAGTCAGCACTCCGTCCAGGGAAATTTGGATTTTCTCTCTCATTCCTCTGGCCTCTTTAGCCATAAACAAAGTGTCCCCTGATAGGTTGGTAAAGTTGGGCCTGCAGTGTGAGGCTTCCTGACATAACAAGATTTCTTATGAACTGAATGAAATGACACTCAAGTGAGGCACTGGCATGCAGGTACACATCATAGAAAGAAGGTGGAAATAGGCCAACTTGAAGCTATAGGCTATCAAAATGCTGATCTAGAATTTAAGCTGATAAGATTGCCATGGAGTTATAAGTCTCTGTGATCTGTCCTTTTATAACATTATTTCTTGTAATGTGGGGCTACCTCACTCTCTGCGTGTGCAAAACTATTTCTGTGGACTGAAAACAGCCTGTTTAATTTCATACCGTAACTACAAAATATCACACGGTAGGTGCATTAATAAAGGTTTTATTTTGAAAGCTGGGACCGGATGCTCCTTTATGTCACTCTGCCCGGCTTGTCGCTGGTTCCTCAGCCTAAGGTGGTGCAGGGAGAGAGAGAGGAATGAGGCTCCTCACTGCGGATGACGCTATAGGATGGATTTATTTATTTATTTGCCTTTATTTATGTGCCACGGCTTTGCCTCTTAAACCCGGTTCATTTTAAACAGATGCGTCATTAGTGCCTCGCGCCCCTCTGCCAAACCTCTGGCCGCGGTTTCATCCTGCTATGAAATATTCGCTCCTTTTCTCCAGCAGCGCGCCGCTTTGACGCTCATCAGTGTTCCAGTCTGACTCCCCGCCTCCCCCACTCCTCCCCTCCCTGTCCCCCATTTTCCTCGCTTCCCATTTGAGGTGAGCGCGCGCGTGTACGTGTGTTGTTTGTGCGTGTCCGCGGGGTTGTACTTGGCTTTGAGGATCAAGTTCCATACCCGTCCATTGTTCCTCTCTTCACTAAACCACTTGTTCTCTGTCTTGCTCTCTCTACTTCACACACACACACACACACACACACACAAGCTCGCGCACTCAAAAGCGCAATTATGCACGCGCTTTCATCTCCCTCTGAAAGTCACACCTTGGCTGGCAGTGAGTGTGTTTTGCTGGCGTGTTTGCGCTGCCAGCCTTGAACCCTCCTTCTCACCATAAACACAGTCCATGCTTATAATCTTAATTCCAGTTTAAGGGCGTGCGTTATCCCATGCGCCTGCGCCCTTTTCCATGCGTTCCTCCTCCCCCTCCACCCCCTCCTCCTCCTCAGTGTTGTGTCGCAGATGAGCTCAGCCGGTTGCCTTCTGAGAAAAACATCGGGGGACCAGCGGAAAACCCGCTGCTGGTCTGCTTCTCATTTTCTATCACCAGAGGTTGTGTAGCACTCTGTTATTGTTTTGTACTCTACAACAGCACGTGTCTAAATTATAATAAACATAATCTATTAACAAGACTGAAACGTCTAAAGCAGCTCTGTGAGGGCCTCACAGTGAGCATGCTACTAACATGCTCACAGTGACGATGCTAAAGTGCTGTTTTTACACAGGTACCATTTTGTTCCCCATGTTGCATCTTAGCATGTAAACTGGTAAGAATATCTAGTTCAAAGCACAAAGTATTCTACAGCTGAATTTGATGGAAATGACATTAGCTTTGCAAACTAAACAAAAGTAGGCCTATTGGACAAATTTAAAATTTGACCAAATGAAGAACAGGAGGTTCATCAAAGTCAGTAGGTTTCATCCTCTGGGGAGCTTCAATAATAATTGTTGAGATATTTCAGTCAGGACCAAAGGGGTGAACCGACCACCAACAACTGGCCAAAAATTGTCAATAAGCAACAAGGTGCAATGTTGATGTCCTATTAATGACAGTGTTCAATCTGTTAAACTGAGACGATATCAACAGCTGAATGATGAAACTTGTGGTCACATAACATTTATGTTAAAATGCTCAAATGTAGTGTAACAGTAATAATGTCTTTTAATAACAAATAAACGTGTTTTAGTAAAATGTTTTTATTTTTTAAGACCTTCTCTGTATCACAACATAAATATATTAATCTAATTTATGATAAATACAAAATACAAAAGCCACAACTAGGCCATATCTACAGATATATTGTTTGTAAAGCAGAATAATCTATGTAAATCATCCTTTGAAAAACCAAAATCGTCACTATTAATTTCCTTTACTGCAGTAGCTCCCATAGAACAGGTTTGAGCAGCCACATGGTTCTCGTGTTGTCAGATGCATGACAAGGAAGTCAAATGGGAAAATCACGTTATTTCTCTCATTTGATTCACGTGAAATAAGCACAAAAAAGTGAATTTTTAATTATACAACCATTGTCTAGAGCCACAGCGGTGAGGGGTGTCAATGGGCCACTTGATCTGTTTCTGACTCGATGACCCTGTCACCATCATCATCCTTCAAAAAGCTCATCCTGCTGTTCACTGCTTCTCCCCGTCGTCAGTGTTCAAATAGCTTAGTTTGTAAAACACACTGGTGAAACTCAAGTTTTTACATTATTACAAGCCAATTCAAAAATATGTGATGTCATGCATACATTTGTCTGGAGGGTCTTGAGCTCACAAATAAATTGCTCATGGCAGGATTTTACCACTAGATGGCCCAAGACAGATAAATATTACAGATACCCCCACTATTTATTAGTTGCAATCATTTCAATTACCTCAATCCATCACACATTTAATATGGGGACACTGGGGCCCCTAAGGGTTGGGGCCCTGGGCACTTTGTCTGGTTAATAATCCACCCCTGCAAGCAAAGTCTGGTAAAAGGCAGAAATTAATTAATTAACGAATGAAGAAAACAGAAGAAATTATTAAAAAGAAAATAGATAAATCTTCAATCATAAGAAATGTATAAAAATAAATTGTAGCTTTTAAAAATCAAAAAGAAATCTCAGCAAATTGATTGACTTTTTTTCTTGGATTCAAATATTGCAATACATAAATAAATTTCATATCAGTAAATAAATCAGTAGCAGCAAAATATGTGTGTTTGATAATGTGCTTTAAACAAGGTAAAAAGAAAAGAAACCATAAAGAATAAAGTTTCATCGAGTTAAATCAAAATGCCTGTAATGTAATATGATGTAATATGCAGCTAGGCCAGGGCTGTGCGGTTAACTTTGGCAATTCATATGTTCACACTGCAGCTGCAGGCACAGATGGAAATTTCTCCTAATGAAATTTCCCTGAAGTTACAAGGAAGTGAGAACTCCACCCTATCTAAAATTACCACTTCGAATGTTGAGTTTTTCAGTGTCTCGTCTGTGGATTTAGGAAAAGATAATGCCTAACTGTGATTTATTCAAAAATAAAAATAACTGTACACTTTTATTTAATTGTTAATTTATATTTCACCTACAAGGGCTTAGAAACCATGGACCCACATGTGGCTAATTTAGTGCACAGCGTTTTGAGCTGTTATGCAGCAAAGTTAGAGATTCAAGCAGCTATAGGAGTAAAGAAAAACCGGACTCCAGTCTCTGAAACCTCCGTTAGGAAAGCTGAATGTGAGCAACAGGCCAGACATTTGCTTGCTGCTTTGGTTCACTCTCTGATGTCAATGTTTCCATTCAGATGCCAGATGTCTGGGTTTACTCATAAAGTCTTGCATTTTACTATTGTACTCGGCCTGCATATTTTCCCTTCTAATAAGCTGGGCTGTAGTTCTTTCAGAAGAAGACTGAGATTTCAATCATCAGATGTCTCTGTGCTGTGATTTGGTACCTCAGTTGAATGGCCATTGTCCAAGCTGGTTTATATAATCCAGTTTGATTAAACTGTTACAGAAAGATATCAATTAAATGTCGATTTTGGCACATGGAAACTGCTCTTACTTGCCTACGTGCCACTGGTTACTAGTCCCACTTACTGTAGTATCCAATCATTGATCTCCAGGAGCTCAGAGAGGGAGAGATCCCTTGGGGGATCCTCCAGTGGGGGCAGAGAGGGTAGTGGTTGAGAGAGAGGCCCGTCAAAGCTGCTGGAGCTAGCCTGAGACACACTAAGGGGACTCGGGACGGTGAGCAGGGACAGCAGAGACGCTGGTGAGACGTGTGGACTGTAACTTGTATTTAAGGCAAAAGCAGAGGCAGGAGACAGTTCTGGGTTTGGTTGAGGGGACGCTAAGAAGGACTGAAGAGCAGGATCTTGAAAAGTCGGCGGTAAAAGAGAACATGGCTGACTTGAACTGATTGGATTGCCGCTAAACTGACTTGGATGAAGCTGGGACACATTCGTGGAACAGGCTTGCACTACTAGACCCACATCCTGTGAATGAGAGTAAGGGGGCACTACATTAGAAGGAGCAGTTGGAAAAGAGGCTTGTTTCATTAGAAAGGCATCCAGGGCGCCAGGATGAAGTGTAGAAAAACCCGCATTTGCTGTCACTGAAGGACTGTTGTGGACGGTGCCCCGCCCAGACTGAGGCTGAGCAGCTGTGGTGAGCGAGCTGGAGGGTACAGGGCTTGAAACAAGGCTGGTGCAGAAATGCATAGGATTTGTCAGCCTTGATGTTATTAGAGAAGGAGCATCTTCGCTAAACAAAGAGTGAGGGGCCGGGACTGTGGAGAAAGAGGCAGAATAGGGAACAGTTACAGAACTGGAGGAAGTGAAGAGTTCAGCTGGCGAGCTGGTGGATGAGGCTAATGTTGTAGTTGTTGGAGCAGGAGCTGAAGGTGAGAGACGAGGGCTTTCAACACAGTCAGGGGTTTGAAGCTCCAAGCTGGAGGTAAACGAGGTAGAGAGTGAAGGGCCAGCAACCAAAGTGGAGCTTGAGGCCCGGGGAGGGACTTTAGGAGGACTGGAGCAGGTCTGACAGTCAGCTGAGGGGGACACTGGGAGGACTGTTGTTAAGATGGAGCTGGATTCGGAGGCTCTGAGGCTGCAGAAAGGCTTGTGGCGCTCCAGAGCCGTAGTGTAGAGGTGGAGGTCTTTTTTCAACGAGGCAATCTCCTTTTGAAGGGCTGAGTTTGATCGCTCCAGGCTCTGGAGCTCCTAACGGTGGAGTGAAAAAAGGGAAAACGGTTTAGAGATGAGCATGAGAGGCGAAAAGATCCAGAAATGACAAACAGTTCATGTAGAGTTGAGTAGGTTATATCTTTATTATCCTTAAGAGTGGCACTCAGCCATAAAAACTGATTAAAGACTTATATCAAAAGACAAATAATAAACACCCCGCCTGACTTGTGCTGCAATAAAAACACTACAGCCATCCTCGAAGAAGAACTGTAATACTGCTCGTAAGTTAGTAAGTGACAGCTCTGCAGGTTCAGCATGAAAGGGGGGGGTGGGTGGTGGGGAGGGCAAATAAGGGATTCCCTGCTGAGTAAAGCAGAGGGGGTACGTTTAATTTGAAAAGGAAAGAATTAACATTTCGTTAAAAATAAACCTCTTCTTGTTAAGAGTTTCTATAATTGTTTTCTCCTGGTTTATCAACCAAAGTCTTGCTTTTATGGCCTCCATTGGGCTCCAGTGCCGGCTGAAAACAACTTACAGCCAGAATTCATCTACATTGAGCACCAATGACTGCGAGTACAGACTCAGAATAGTGTTTCCCTCCCTCTGATTACATTTCTACTAGCCTACATTGTTACTACATTCTTCCTAGGCTACATCTACACTACTACATTTTCGTGACAGGTCACGGAGTCACAGTCAAAGTGGCACTGCTGTGCAGTTGTGCGTCACGTGCGCTGACCCTTTGAACCATGCACTGCTGCCACCTCCGTGATTTTTGAGTCAAACTTGTTTCTGCCAGCGACGCTTCTTCAAATTGAACTTGAAGGACACACAGAGAGCAGAACAGAAAGAGAAGTCGAGAGAGAGAAAGTGAAAATGAAAGCCTGGACTCAACAAAACTTCAACAAAAGACACACACCTTCACATATCCAAGAAACACACTTATCCAACCAGTTGTAACAGGTAGCATATGATTTAAGAGGAAGATAAGACAAATGAATTGGTGTGAAAGACAAATCTCTTCTACCATGAGGTTGGATGCAGCGCAGTTAACTACAGGTTATTATCTCGTCATGAGGAGAGTAACAAAACACATTTTATGGTGTGTGTACTGAGGAGTGCTCATAGCCTGTAAGAAATAAAATCATTGCTAATGTAGAACAAGTGAGGGCCACTGCTCAGTGACAGACTCTTGTTAAGCGAGCTAACGCAGTAGCACAAAGAGGCCAGCAACGACAGAGAGGCAGCAACAGCGTGTAGAGACAGAATATTTTCACATCGAACCCTGTGAATCAAGTTGTTTTTTTTCTGACCAAACGGAAGTTGGTGATTGTTGGAACAGTGGAAAGACTAACCAAGAATTTTTTGGTGTGTTTTATTTTGTTTTGGTCGAGTTTGAATAAAATGTGTTTTACGGTGAGTTAACAAATCAATTAAGCTAGTAGTTGGTGAAAGAGAGAAACTTGAATTCATTAATAGGTGTAAGAATACTTCCTTTTCTTGACATTTGAGTTTATTTTGTTTATTACACACACAGCTGTGCTAGTAAATCAGCAATCGCCGTTTGTTTGATGGTGGCCAGTTGGAAATATATTGCCGAAAAATACTTTTTTGTCTACAAATCTGTGTATTCACTTCAGAGTTGGATGAGAAGATCGAAACCCCTGTCATGTGTGCACACTGAATATGAAGCTACAGCTTGGAGATGGTTAGCTTAGCTCAGTATAAATACTGAAAATGGATGTTTGTATGGATTAAACAAGAGAGATATAACTTGTTGATTTGCTTTATGTGTGCCATAGTACATGGATTTTGTTACCTAGTAGCTTCATATTTAGCATACAGACAAGAGATTGGTATCGATCTTCTTATCTAACCCTTGGCAAGAGAGTAAATAACTATTTCTTTAATGTGATTTTTAATTTTCCTCAACCTTTTAAGAATGACAGCACATTAGCAAAATTGCAGACTGTATTTGGTTTGTTTCAAAGGCTACACTATCACAATCCTTTAACACCATATTTGTACAGTAAGTAGCCTATAATATTTCCCATGAAGCTTTCTAAAGTGTCGTGAAGTCCTTAAAAGAAGTGCAGCCCCTCTTGCCTCATTAAATCTAATCAATAACTTGACTTAGCCCATAAACTTTGTGTGCATCTCTGTGTAACACCACCTTTGGAATTTGTACCACAGGAAAAATAAACGACGGAGAGACACAGAATGAAATGATGTGTGTGGATGTGTGTGTGTGTGTGTGTGTCTGAAGGGCAGACAAGCAGAAAAGGGAGGGCCAGTGGGGAGGGAAAAGCAGAGGGAGTGAAAGCCCTTCTCCTAAAGCAGAGTATTTACAAGAAACGGCTACCAGCATGCTATGACATTACACAAGACACACACCACTAGTCAAACAGCCTGTGTTTGAAAGAGAGACAGAAAGTGACAGAGTCACAGGGCGCCGGTATAAGGAAGGAAGCAAAGGAGAGAACGAAGATAAGGAGTGAATGTTTCCTACATCATGAAGTTCGTCCGCTCTCTCTGTTTGTTTTCTGCGGCTCTTCCTCGCAGCATCTCTGTTCTTGTCTCGTCTTTTTGTCCCCCTCTTTTTCACCTGTTGTCCCTCTCCTTCCCTCTCCTGTGAAGGTGGATGCAACAGACACAGTTAACCACACTCATCCGGTGGTAGTTACACACTACGTGTGTGTGTGTTTTTCAAGTCAAGTGAATACTTCTCTTGTGGCATCCCCCAATGCCGTTTAAGGAATCTTTTTTAAAAGCAGACATTTATAACTTTTTGATATTGCATTATGTTTTGATAGATTTCAAAGTTTACAAGGTCATGAGACAAACATTTCACATGAAATTACATGTGCTCTCTCAATTAAAGCAGGAAGTTGTTGTGCGTGATGTTAAACTCAGGATCAAAAGTAATTTGATGAACAACAAATCAAGTGTAGATGTGAAGGTGAAGTTATTTTCCTGAACCTTTCCTTACTAAACTTATGAGGCTGTAGCACAGTGATGGACTAAATAAATATATGTAAAGGTTTCTTTCTTCCATATTTTTCTTCATCAAATGGACCCAAAATCTGAAAAAAAGAAGCACTAACTATTTTGTCTATATTAAATGTTCATCCCAGATCATTTGGTAAAATATAATGAAGATTACATTAGATTCATTTGGCAGACACTTTTGTCCAATGCGATAACTCAACAGGAGACAGATCAATTTGGAAGTGCATCCCTCTCAGCTAAACAACTGTAACATAATAATTGATGATGGGTATGGGATGGGAACGATGGGTGCAGAGGCTGATCAAACTAAAAACAACGTACATCAGTCAGACAGCGCAAATAAAGAAAAGAAATTCCTGTGTTTTAAACTCGGAAATACAAATCACTTTTTTGTCTTTTTAGAGCACTTGGCTGATTCCATTTTAAGTATTGGGGGGGGGGGGGGGGGGGGGGGGGGGGGTTGCCTTTATTCAATAATGGACAGTTGAGATGTGACAGAAAACAGGGGGAAGCAGAGGAGGAATGACATCCAAAAAATGTCCCCAGCTGGAGTTGAATGGGGGAGTTTGCAATTACAGCATATGGTAGGCCTCTGAGAGATTCTGCATGTGAAATCTCTGTAACATTAGTCCTATTAAAGGGACTGAGACTGTATTTAAGGTACAGAAAATTTTGGTTGATTTGAAAGTGCTTTGAAGAAGACAGAAACAAAACAAGAAATGCACATATCAGAGTGGAACATGTAAATTCTACTTTATTGTAATAGTAGAGTTTTATTGTAGTGTATTTATAGGCTAATATTTACATTGTATTTGTGATATTTCTGCTACAAGAATTAGGCTACAATTTATTTTAGCGTTCAGTTTTCCTCCTGGTAACCAAACACTTACATCCATCAGGGGTGTTAATATAATGCGAGTATAGTCAGTTTTGTCATGCTTTATTGATCGGTTGGTTGATTGATAAGGAGAAGGAGAACTTACCGATCCAGCCGTGTTGCTGTGGCTCTCCTCAGCTGACGGTGATCCGGGGCTGTTGGGCTGGTACATCGTGTCCATGAATAACGGGGACATCTCTCCCCAACCCCGCAGCAGACTGGGTAGCCGGTTGTCCGACTGCTCGACTGTCCACCGGCCGGATAAATATTCACCCAGCCTGTATCATCCGTGCAGCGTGCCCGCATGTGAAACAGATTCAACCATTCAATCGCTGGAGTTTGCGCACAACCGGCGCGCCTCTCTGCACCTCGGAGTAAAACGTTGAATGAAAAAAAAATATGAGTGCAGGCTACTAAATAGGCAATGCAGTATTTCCGTGGTGCAAACTAATGTCTGATGTTTGCTTGGTGACTTATTGTGTCTGTAAATGTGTAGCACGGAGTGAGGCGCCCAGACGGCGTGTCTGATGGCTTTTGAGCGCAGGGGGTTTGGCACTAGACAGCCGATGATGCAACGTGATTGCTTTCAGTTTCTCTTTATTTTAAACTGACCCATTGCGGGGTAATGGTGGGGCTATGGGGGTGGGTGCTGCATTCAAATGCAGTAGGTTAGTTTCACTTTGCAAGTTTGTTCCGGTGAAACCGGTAACAAGAATAAAAATAAATGAACCCGGTGATAAAAGTAACTAGTGGTTGCTACTTTTTAAGTACAGGAGAACCAAAAAGCACCAGAATGAACAGAACAAATAAACATCTTGCATGTTTCTGATAGTTTCCCCTGCGACAGCCTACAGTGGATTTTTAGACTCATTTACAGATAGGTCTACTGTTTTTATTTGTAGCCTACACGAAGCCTATCTACTGGTGTTTTAATCTAAAATATAGCTATAGGCGACTTTTATGCATACTCTGTCATTCTGTGTAAGTAGCCTACATTTTTCCATTAGTAGGCTATCATACAGCTTCGTTGCCTTACTGCGTTTGCGTGGTCATCTACGGCGTCTACTATTTCTGATCGGACATGAACACACCCTGGTGAATGAATGGGAAAAGATGTTTCGGGACAGGAAGAGCTCGGGGGGAAGGCTGAATGAGCAATTTAAGGTTGCGCCTCCTTCACGTGCAGGGAATTTCTCAAGTGCTTTTGCCAGGAAATGAATGGCCAAGCCCCCAAACGGCAGCCAACAGCTTTTACCGGTCCTCAGGACATGACAAACTCACTACACAGTGCTATTTTTTGACCATGTGCATGACTTAATCCTTTCTCATCAAAGTAGCCCATACAGAAATGTTGCCCGTCATTAAATTGATTAACGTAAATTTATGAAACTATGTTTTTTTCTGTTAAATTATAGGAATATAATAGGCCTACTAACCATTTCCATAGTTTTAACACAGTGTACTGTGACTTAATAAAAATGACAATTTATTATTGATTCCTATAAAGAAGCCCTGTGAAAAATAACTTTTTAGTAGGTTACGAATAAGGAACAATTAGAAAAGTTTTAGATGGCAGGAAGTTTTAAACATTTCTGTAGGGGTCAATGCCCTGTCCTCTAAATGCTGTTTCAGCTCTCCGACATTCCTCAAAAGAAGAACACGATGTTGTAACCGCCTCACTGTGTAGCATGATAAGAGGTTTATCGATGAATTCACACCCAGTCTTGCTACAAACTATAATTTAAATGTGCTGAGTTAAATTTTCCGCCTAAAGGTCAATTTATTACTTTTCCCCCGAGCTTTCAACCACAACTATCTGAGGTACATTTGAAAGTCCAGTTGTGTTAATATGTCAAACTACCATTTCCAGGGTCATAAGTGAACTTTTCACGCGCTCTTGCGTTCACGTAAAGCATGTTTTATCTTTTACGAAAATCGCATTAACTGTATTATTGTGTTCCGCGTTTTCAATCTGTATTTTTCGTAAATACATCCGTCTTCTGTATATTTCTGGACACGAGTTTTGACATGCAGAAGATTCCCCGATTGCTTAAATCACACCTGACTCCCAGGACAGACACACGGGGGCGCCAAACCAACAGACCTAAATCCCAACCCACACCTTAAAATGCCCACTGACCAATCAACCAGCGCCGAACGTCCGCAACAACCAATCAACGCTCGCTCGAAGACAAAGAGGCCAATCGGTGGCTGCATGAGGCGGGATCTACGTTACAGCCGCTTCCTGGTCGCGATGCCCCAGATCAATTGTCTCTGCCCAGATGGATGCTAAATATCTTTCATTCAAAACTACGAATCAGTACAAGTAGCCTTTTTATTATAACTGCAGTTGAGCGGGACACCGTCGCGATGGGTTTGCTGACGATTTTAAAGAAGATGAAGCAGAAGGAGCGGGAGATGAGACTGCTGATGTTGTATCCTGTCTGCAGCGGTTTGCTGGTTTGTTAACTTAGCTGGAAACAAAGTAGCACTCATGTAGGCCTGCCAGCCTTACTCTAATCAATAACAGAATAGCTTTTGTACCCGTGCATGATTACATAATGTAGCATAACTGTTGCACGTGTGTGCGTGAAGTCCTGCGCATTTTGTGATGTATCATGCTATCGTGCTAGCTCGCTACTACGCACTTAACGTTAACTAACTCTGGGTGAATGAGAGACAGCGAGGCTCTCATCACGAGGTTGTTGTTGTTTAATAATTTGGTGTGTGAGAGTTTCTTCCTTAACCTGGCTCGCGCAGAGGCCTGGACAACGCGGGGAAGACCACCATCCTGAAGAAGTTTAATGGAGAAGACGTCAGCACCATCTCCCCGACACTGGGCTTCAACATCAAAACAGTGGAGCACAAAGGGTAAGGTGCACAGTCACCGCGTGACCCGAAATGAAGTGTTTATTTTTTCTTACATACATAATATACATAGTCTGTGAGAAAAAGAAAATAAAGGACAGTTGGATTCCATTTAGCTGCTTCATTTTCAGGGTCTTGGCTAATGTCCTGACAGGCAGCATGTGAGCTCTGTCCTCCTGCTGGCTGAACATTCCTCTGTTTACTGTACTGTCTGTTCCTTTTCTGAATGTTTCCTTTTCTAAGTCACTTTCACCTCTGTGGTGTGTAAATGTGTTTGAGAAATGATCTCTGCTGTTCTAGTAAACAGCATTTGACAAAATGTGATGAGTGGCACTAAAATTTAAAGATGAACGCGTTATTAATGTAAGGCAGCGGAGGAAAAATGTACTAATGTCTGTTGTTTTTACACACTTTTATGGAACGCCCTGGCATTAATGTATTTTTCCTATCCAGGATCCATTATCAGGCAATAGTCAGTGTTACTCCACATGCTCTCCTGTCTCTGTTCTGTGTTTTCTAGGTTTAAATTAAATATTTGGGATGTGGGGGGTCAGAAGTCACTGCGCTCCTACTGGAGGAACTACTTTGAGAGCACAGACGGGCTGGTGTGGGTGGTGGACAGCGCAGACAGACTCAGACTCGAGGACTGCAGGCAGGAGCTCAGTGCACTGCTGCTGGAGGAGGTACACACACACACACACACACACACACACACTGAAGTTAAAGGGAAGCACATGGTGGGTTTAGTGGTTAAATTTGCTGCCACTAGGTGTCTTTCACATCAAAAACCGTACTGCAGTGCACCTCCTCCTCATGGACTGCACCAGATTTGCCAGGTCTTGTTGTGAGATGTTGCCCTACTCTTCAACCAAGGCACCTGCACGTTCCTGGACATTTCTGAGGGGAATGGCCCTAGCCCTCATCCTTCGATCCAACAAGTGCCAGACGTGCCCAATGGGATGGAGATACGGGCTCTTCACTAGCCATGCTAGAACACTGACATTCCTGTCTTGCAGGAAATCTGCACAGAACGAGCAGTGTGGCATTGTCATACTGGAGGGTCATGTCATGAGGAGCCTGCATGAAGGGGACCACATGAGGGAGGAGAATGTCTTCCCTGTAACGCACAGCATTGAGATTGCCTGTGACTACAACAAGCTCAGTCCGATGATACTGTGACACACCGCCCCAGACCACGTCGGACTAAAATACAGTGTCCTGGAAAAGGGATGTTTCTTTTGTTTTTTGTTGAGTTTTGTTAAAAACAATCAAGATATAAAAAGTGTGTTGGAAAAATGTGGCTTAACACTGGATAAAGAGTCAATTTATGGCAGACAACCACAAAGCTGATGCATGCTCAAAGGGGATATGACGCCAGTGACAGGCGACGCATCGGTACCTTGATTTAACATGATCATTTGAGCATAATGTAAATACAAATCACAAGAACACACATAGCATGTCTAGTCGTTTTTATACATTTAATGCAGAAAAGTTACATATCTTTAATTGTGCATCTTTTTGTTTAGTGCTCCATACCAACATTTAACCCCCCCACCTGTCCCCTCATTTCTGAGATTAAAGGACCTTGTTCTTCTTGCACTGCTTTAAGATAAAAATCCATAATGATAATTACTGTATCATTATTATATCAGTCTCTACAGTTTAATGTTTCTTTCCCTCCATGCAGAGGTTAGCTGGTGCAACGCTGCTGGTGTTCGCCAACAAACAGGACTTACCAGGAGCCCTGTCAAAAGAGGCGATACGAGAGGTGAGATTTCCACCCAAATTACTGATAATACCTTTTTCAGTAATGTAAGGAATTTCAGTGATATCGCTATTGCTGATTTAAAAATTCTTCATTACAGTTGAATTACCCAGAAACATTCTGTGTTTTCCTGCAGGCGCTGGCCCTCGATGAGATCAAAAGTCACCACTGGTGTATCATTGGTTGCAGTGCAGTAACTGGAGAGAATTTGTTAGCTGGAGTGGACTGGCTATTAGATGATATTGCTGCAAGGATCTTCACCACTGACTAACAGACTGTGTACTTGATGCTTTTTTAAGCAGCAGCCTGTCACGCTTGGTGAGCACCAGTAGGACTCAGGCTCATTTTTGGACTACGAGGATTTAAAGTCAAACAGCTCAACAAGTTTCATTTTTGTTCCATCACCTTCTGTTTGCTGTCTGTGTCCATGTTTACAGGAGTCACACCACTCTAATGTTATGTAGGAGGGAAAGATTGTTTTGAGCAAGTTAATGATTCACCCATAGAAACCCAAGTTAAATTTGTACACTATTCATGACTAACATGAACCTTCTTGTGGTATGTCAGCTGATGTGCCTCATGCTTAGTGTTGAATAAATTTCAATGCCCACTGAATTATTACTGTCATTGATTTGTTTAGTCTGAAGCATAGTGTTAGTGTACAAAGCAACACTGCAGATTTGAAATTGAGAACTGAGCCAGTTGTGGGCCAATAACAAGGCTACTTTATCACAGCATAACTGGTTTGACTTAAAGCAAGAAGTGTCTTGGCTCTGTTTCACTGAGTTAATCTGAGATTCTAGATTTGATGTGCAACAGGTTTTGTCTGCTTCAGTTTTAACTGGCTTGCCCCCTCTGGTCTGAAGGCAGTTTATGTAGACTCTGTTATGACTAGACAAGCCCCCACCTGTCTGCCTTAAGAGCAGCAACCAATTGGACACTTAAATGTTAAAGCAATTAAGTTTTAGCAAATATGCCCAACACTTTAGTTCCAGTGTTTTTTTTCATTGGGCCTTTGACGACACCATAAATGACAAATCTGCATTTACAACCTGCAATGTTTACCTGCATTCCTGCTTGCAGCCTGGACATTCTCAGGTAAGCTAGTCCATGTTCAGTAACTCAGACAATGTACACAGTATATATTTTATTTAAAGTTCACACCATAGAATTTTCCAGTTCCAGAAAACAAATTAAAATCAAGGAGTTACAATGCATAAGGCACACTTAGGTAGAAGAACAGCTGTCCTGTTTGCTCAGTCAACTGGTTACATTTAAGATAGGGGAGGATATTGCATAAGCATGTTAATGTAAAGATCTGATGCCTCTCCAGAGGAACAGCAGTGATCATGTTGGCAGCACAACAGCCGCCAAGTCTACGCCAGAGTCTGCAAAGAGAGACATCTTAAAATGTGCGGACAGACTTTGTTAAACTGAAGACATTTTGTTCTTGATCAGAGGGGATACCAATCAGTCATGAATCTTCAGACTGGGGCGGTAATAAGGAACTCATCACTTCGAGATGCAGCACTTTAAATTCTTTGTGTTAAATTCTTACCTTTACACTCCAAGCAGCAGGCAGTGGTGCAGCAGATCTGTGACTGAAGAGACACAACATTTAATATGTGCACCACCACAACAAACAAGAGCATTTTAGTATAGCCTTATGATCAGAGAATACCAATCAGTCATGAATCTTCAGACTGGGGCGGTAATAAGGAAATCATCACTTCGAGACATTTGGACTAAGTCTGAAACCTCAATCTCCCAAGTCAGACCAGATTATAAATACTCACCAATGTGGGCCGAGAGTGAATTTGAGACGTCTTGCGGTTGGACCTTCAAAAAAAAAAAAAAAAAAAAAAAATGATTTCAAGTGCCATTGACAGATATACATATTACAAGCTGTGAATCTAGGATTTGGCTTCTGGGATTGAGATCAGGACTGGAGAATTCAGTCATCTCGCAGTTAGCTCTCCCTTCACCATCAGAACGCCAGCAGGTCACCTTACACCTGCAGGAACGGACAGGGTCCTCAGTGCCATACTGGGACAACAGGAGAGGGGGAAACTAACTGGAGGATAAGGCAAGCGTGTCAACCTTGACTGTCGAGGGGGTTCATCATTTCTACAATCCCAGAAACAGTATGATGCTCATTTACCTTTAGTAGTCCCATGCGTCTTAGCGCCATTGTTGCCAGACCTGCAACAAGTCACTACAGTTAGTCCATCTAGTTTTATTTGTGTCAATGTCTTCATTTAATTCCTATGTGATCAGAGGGGATACCAATCAGTCATGAATCTTCAGACTGGGGCGGTAATAAGAAACTCATCACTTCATCACCAATACAGAGATTGAAGAGACCTAATACCTACCTCAACAAGACTGGGAAATCTGATAACCATGGCCTCAGTTCAGCAAAGATGTTGATCTATATATATAAAAAAGTTTGTCAGCTAGTGTGCACAATCACTGTTCAGGAATGTTTTCAGCATCTGCTTTCAGTCAGAGATCTGGTAACAGTCCATCAGAACCCACGTTCAGGGAGCCAAAGATCACTTTACACCTAAAATCTTGTTTCAGGGTTCTGTGTCTTTTGGGCTGATAAGTCTGGATAGCAACACTGGGGCAGGCAAATCATACCACACCCCACAATGTAACTGCAGTGGCTGAGGTTTGGAAAACATACCTAGGTCATCTTGCTTCGACAGATAGTTGGACAGGCAGCTTGACCCTGATGGGAACACACCAGGAGTTCTGTTAGAGCAACCTATGCCACTACAGATTGAGATGCACCGTTCAATAAAAACCCTTAGATATAGATACACAACTCTGACAATACATCTTTCATTCTTAGAGATGGGCCCAGAGCAAATTTCCCCTACATCTCTCTAAAACTTATGACTGTCAAAATGTGTTTTTCCTTGCACAGTTTCCATTCAGACTGTTGGTAGCCCCAACAAGTCTTCCCCTTCTTGCCATGGTAAGACCAGTGGGTTCACCTTTTCAGGTTCTGGCATTGAACCAAGGCGTAAGACATGTGCAGGTGTCATCATGAAGGAAACAATTACAGGGAAATGTGGTAGTTAAGTGAACAATGACGCATCAGCCCATGTGTTTGCATTTAGCCTTTAGCCTTAAATCATTACCAAGTAAATGCCTACAGGCTCACCCACCTGGTCAAACACTGAAAGATGGCATCTTCTGAAATGTCCGTAGTCGGCACCTGCAATAGACGAGACATTCAGGTCTGAGCACTAAGACGTTAAATGTTTTGTCCATCAGCTGTTGACCTTCACTGAAGTCAGATATTCCATTTCTCAACAGCAGTTCAGACGAACGAGATTCCAAATATATCTCATCATTTTCAGCAGCAGGTCTGAGAATAAAGGCTGTGGGTACTTTAGCAGTGACTTGATTTCTTACCTTCAACTTAAGGACAGAATCTCATCATGTTGGAAGAATCAGTGAGTCTGTTGATAGAAGGACATTTCAAAAGAGGTCCAAGACATCCAAATGAACAGTTCCAGATCATACCGATGTGTTAAGACTCATATTGTAGCATTTAAAGCTAACTTGGATGCAGTTTCTCAGAAGTTCGTGTCGTTTCACATTGGTTCAAAGTGAGCTAAGTATAATCATCACTGAAACTGCAGTACGACGTTTACTCTTTGGCTGCACTTTGAGATGAAGGGGCTCACCATGAGACTTCAGTAAGGGCCGGTCTTCATGCATCCAGTCAAATGGCTCTGCAGTAGAAATGGTCACTTCAGTACAAACAAACCATACAAACTGTTTTATTAAGAGTCAAATGTTTGATCAGTGCTTTGGTGACAAGCTGCCATGTGACATTAGTCGTCCAGGTGTTTGATGGGCGTTAACCCATTTCATCCTTTCAAACCAAACCATCAGAAACACCCTGCCTTAACGTCACAATAGTAATAAGTTGCATTTCTACATTGTCATATTGTTTGTTCCCAAGTGAACATTGAGCGTACGTGTGCTTCTCCTTTTAAGCATATACTCCAGATTTGCTTACAGCAAGCCAGCTGTTTTATGAAATGACGTTTGATGCACTGCAGGAAAGGTGTTTCTGAAAACTTATCAAAACACAAACTCATGTAAAGACTCACATGTTGAGATGTTGACAGGTGGCATCCTGCCTCAGACTTCTTGCCAAACCCCACCTGGCAGAGAATTGCCAGTATGTTAATCACATGCTCAAGAAATAAATGTTTAATACATTCATTGTGTTTTAGGGTTATCAGATTAAAGGCTGACATCACTTGAATCAGGCATATGCTTGTCATTAATGGTAATCATCATATTTTCACCCCACTGATGAATGAATTTTGAATAAATCCCATCTTGTACTCACCTCAGTGAGGAGTCCAGCTGCTTTTCAGAGCTTAGTGAGCAGACAGTGCAGACCACCCTACAAAAAGTAATCACTGGTTAGCCATAAACTGGGGGTAAATCTAGGCTTTAGTAATACAAGGGCTAATCAGATTATTAATGTAGCATCACAATAATCAGGCATATGCTTGTCTATCTAAAAACTCATCAATTAAGGCCCTTGTAGAATTTGACAGAACTTTAGATTTCATTTTGCTCACCTGCTAAAGGACTTTGTGCTTCATCTTTGAAGAGCCTTTAACATCTGATGGAAAGGTGTACAGGGATTTGTAAGCTCTTAACATAAAGTTAGTGTAATTTTGATCATCAAGAACAGCTTTATAATGCATTAGATCGGAGACTCTGTGCTACTCAGAATCTGGTAAAGAAGTTTCTTCAAAGGATGATTCGGTAAGAGAGAGTTCGAGATTCATCACTGCAGCACTGAGCAGTTTTAAAGCCAACTAGAGGCAGATCTATAACAGTGGAGTTGCTGAGCAAAACTACTGAGATTACCAGAGATGATGGTCTTAATATTTATAATCACCTTATGTAGAGCATTGCCATGTTCTTCTTAGACCTGAAGACAAGAGGAATCACATTTAGCGGGTTTGAAGTGCAACTCCAGATGTGCACACTTTTACAAGATTAGCGCTTCATGCTACTCAGAAGTTTGAGAGATGAAGTTTCCTCAAGGTTGTTTCAGTGAGAGAGTTCAAATGAAACATCACTGTAGCATGAGGCTGCATGTCTGCCATGCTTATCTAATCACGTCAATAAACGTGTCCGATTTAAAAAGAGCCACTCAGCAGAGAGAAGTTACCTTCGCAGCAAGCTGCAGTTTCAGGATGTTTCACCACCATCTAGAAAAGCAGAGTATAAATCGATACATTAGCAGGCTGTGGCTAGCAGGTTAGCCTCCTCTGACCGGCTAACACGTGACCGCTTCATGCAACGTGCTCAGGACGGCCTTAGTCGGCTGAATTGATATAAAGCAAGGGTCTCACATCAGAATAATTAAGTGCAGTCACAGTCATTCAGTACAGGTCTGTGTAATTATCATCATTGAGAGACATTGCTTGCAGGTACTAAAGGAGCAGCGGCCATTTCTGAAAAGTACTCTCATACGGGTTAAACTAAGGTTTCCCAACAAATACTACATGCAGCATTAACAAGACATGTTGTCGTTTATGTTCGCATGTTTAATCAGATAAAACGAAAATGTTTGACTGGCGGATGGTTAAGGATTGAGGCCAGCTCAGGTCGGCGCTGCACGACACCCTCCTTGCACTCAAGCTACTAGCTAAAACATCCTTTAGCCCGTTAATTCGTTGAAAACGATAAAACATAATTACAGATATAGTCAAACAATAATTTTGCAATGCTACAGGTTTTCTATTAGAATGGGAAAAAACTGCAACTATTTGAATGAAAGTTAACACCAAAGTGCGTGATCTTACCTCGGCCAGACGAGAGAAGGAAGTGGGAGAGGAAACTGGTCCAACTCCTTTTTATGTCCCGCCTGAAAGACTCCTCCCCCGGCAGACTTTCACCCAATAGGAAGCCGCCTCAAACCTTTCCATGGGCTACATTCAGCTATGGAAAAGTCATATGTGACAAAGAAAACTTTTTATGTTAAACTCCCCGCTTGTAGTGCGAGGACTTTAAGCTTATAACCGAGGAGTTTGTATAAAGTGTGCAGGGTTTATTTCACTGCGTCACTTCCGTTATTTCACATTCACGCCACCCGGTGTTCACCACGGTGTTCACACGGGGGCAGCAAAGACTGAAGCTACATGGCTTCACACCAATAGGCTGCTGAACAAAATATGTGACCAGGAAATTGTGGATGTTAGTTTCAAAATAAGCGAAGCTAAAAGTGTTTTAATTAACATAATGTTATCAAGAATGCGGGCCACATGCGCTTTTTCAATATAACTTTTTATCACTTAAGTTGCTTCTTTTCTGTATTGGTCTAAAAGATACATAACAAAACGATGAATATAGATATATGCTCATATGATGACTAAAACACAGAGCTACTCACCGTGGGCCACTTTTTTTGCTACCTAACAAGCAACGTGTATGTAGCTTTATGTCTTATTTAACCTTTTGCCATATGCACTTTATTTGAATTCAAACTTAGATGTTTTATCGCAAACAGCTCTGCACATGCTCTTTTTGTGTTTGTTTCTGTGTAGACACAGACTGGGGATTTCTAGCACATTTCATCTACCTTTAGGCTGTGTGTTGAACGGAAGTAAGTCGTTGATCTTTGACTCATTGGATTATTGTACATATATGTGCACTCTACTACTGTCAGTTATTCTGTTTACTACATATCAGCTGATGTGTCCATAGTGAAGATCTGTAACTATCCTGTAAAACATCCTGTAAGAGTATCATTGGAAGATAAAATATTCTTTGTTGAAATAAGAGTTCATACATTAGATTACAGTGAGATAAAGATCAGCAGGTTAAAGCTAAATCTTCCTCTTGATTTGAGTATTTTCAATGGTCACTTTTTGATGCTGCTTGTCATGGCAACGCTTGCTATGGTGTTCTCCCATGATGATGTGATGCTGTGTTTTACATCTCATTCATTCTGATTCATTCATATTATAGTGACTCTGGCCAGACAGATCTGAAAATACAACCAGTGGAATATATTAAGTCTTTATTAAAAGTGCGTCTTGTTATGGTTCAAGATTTCAGAAGCTCTGATTAGGGTACAAAAGGATTTTTAAATACAAAAATTAACAAAGACAATCATTATATACAACGATAACAAGTTTCCCCACCTGTTCAGTCCAGTCTGCGAGAATTACTGAGTACACCTGAGGTAATATAAAAGCCAAACACACTGTCGATAACAGGAAATTACAGCAGGCCTATTGTAAACATTACATCTTTTATTTGAACATTGAGAATCCCCCTGAATCACTTATATCATGTCCTTCTGTCCCAAGTTGCATGCTGACACTTTAGTTATATGTAGTTTTAGGCTACTAAATCCTCTCTTTTCAAATGAGAAGGTCTATAACAAACGTTGTGTGCAGCTGCAATGGTAGCAATCAAAAGACACCCAGTGGGTCCTGTCACTTTGTTAAGTGCTGACACACACATGCACACACTCTCTGTCCTGTCCCTTCAGGTTAATTAACCATCACCAGAACACACAGTGAGAGATGAACCATGTCTCATGAGGAAGTCAAACAATGGACAAGCTGTACTGTCTGTGACAAAAGCCCTGCTTAAATGGGTTAACATTGGTAAAAACAGCAAGATCTCCACAAATATTAACATACAAATGTGTGTGGGTTAATGTGGATCACAATCACAAGTTAGTCCTCCTTTCACTGACCACTAAATGATTACCGGTTAGCTGCCAGAAAGCAAATAAATGGCACGGATTAACATACAGAAATGTGAATATGTCCAGAACTAAAGTCCACTAATCAGTCATCGCTATCCAGTTGAAATGTTCTACCCCTTTTGGTTACACATCAACACATCCGTAGTTTCATAGCGCTAAACCAAAGGAAGATTATTTGTGCTCTGAGCTCTTAATAGTGAACTGGATGTAAGGAGCTAAGACGTTAAGACATTGAAATCTGAAATTAGCAACATAGCCGAAGTAAACACACAAAGTCACATGGAGACTGGACTTTCCATTCAAGCCAGTCCCATTAACTTCAGTGTTTAACCATCAGCTTGGTTCTCCCAGCTCACTAAAGTAAAACTGAATACCTGCAGTCTGTGTGCAAATTAACGTGCACTATGATGAGACAAGACGGTAAACTTTATCATGAGCAATTAAGAACGAACATAAATAAGTAATGTTTCTGATGCCTTACGCATGACACAGACACATCATGTGACTAAAGCCCCCACTGGTGGCGTGGTAAATGTCAGGATTGTCCATCACAATTCAGTATGAGTGGAAACGCTGCATAATCATGATATAAACAAACTAAATGTCAGAAAGGGGCTCGTTTCATCCCCCTTGTCGCTCTCCAGCTTTATTGAAACTCAGCTAACACTGAGTTGTGTTGAGATTTCTTCTTTGACGATGGCGAAGAAGATGACGGCGCGGACGATGTCACAGGTGTGAGCGTGACACTGTAGAGGTTAGTGATGAAGGTCTCCCAGCCACGACGAAAGGCTCTGTCCAAGGCCTGATGGGAACAAGAGGATGAAGGTAAACAATCCACACACGAGTCCAAGCAAGTTACAGATGTCCATCACGCAGGATCATTCCAGCTTTGTACATTTATTAAACACATAGATAAGATAAAAGCAGTTGTTTATTTTGTGTTTCTGCTGAATGAATGTAAGGGGGGAAAGTCTACAGTCAAGCAAGCAGCTCTGTGAGGCTGTGCAGTGTCGCTTTGGGCTAAATGCTAACTTCAGCATGCTAACATGCTCACTGTGACATCACCATCATGGTGATGTTTACCTAGTCACCATCTTAGTTTAGTGTGCTACCATTTAAGGGATCACCATAGTGATTACAATTCATCCTGAGAGGACTCATGGTGGTGCTAGAGGAAAGGTCAGGGGATCATCAAAGTCTTGGCAACCACCAATGTCATGTCACAAAATTTCTATCCAATAGTTGTTGACATTACACAATTTCCATAAAAGTTTAAAGTTTAAACCCAACAAACTATAAACTCAGATTTATTTGTTACTGGAACGTTATTCTCCATTTGTGTTGAACTGTATGCTTCCTTGCAGAGGAAGCTCACACTTTTGCATGTTAAGCTGACCTGCTGTGTACTGACTGAAAGGCTCTTCAGCAAGGGCGTCATTTTGTGTTGAAAAGTGGTGGGGACATTTAAGGGCTCAGATTAGGGGTGTGATGAAACACTTAGTCCACGAGACATGATAATGCACAATGTTGGAGTAATGAGAACAAGACAAGAAGATACTCCAATGTTATTTATAAGAAAACGTCATTGATGAAATAGGCTGTTTGATGGGGGTGATTGGGGTCCTCCCCCAGAAGATTAAACTCTTAATTTCCTGCATTCTAGAGACATTTTCTGCACCAATTTATGGTGAAAATGTCTTTATTTATATGAAGGGAAACAAAATTCATGTGGCTGGTGACAAATCAGAATATAAAAATATTATCAGCATATTATTAGAAGCAATCAGCAGCTTGTTTTTTTAGCCTAAGTTACTTTTTTGGACAGGGCAGATTTCTTCTATATTGTCACTGTATTTCATGTTTTTCTGTTTTGCAAGTAAACCTATCTCATAGAATTTTTATTTGTTCTTAAACATTTCTTGTTGCAAGCTATTTTCAGAAAACTTTTAGCAAGTGCTTTCAAAAAGTGGTGGGGACAAAATCAGCCATTTCAAAAAGTGGTGGGGACATGTTCCAAGCGTCCCAAGTGTAAATGACACCTATACTCTTCAGTTTACAATAGCTGTTCAGTGTAAATAACTAGAAGTTCACACATTGACTGTCTCTGTAGGTTGAGCAAAACTGCTTCGTTGTTTCTAGAAAACTTCCTGGAAATTAAAGTCCTGGAAAATAAAGTGTTGACCATTTTATGAAACGGCTGGTCAGCTATATGTATTGTCTAAATTACACCTGGGGAAAAATGTCTAGGTGGAAAGTTAAATCTGTTTTGTCTGAAGAGACTGAACAGCAACAGATATTCTATGGACACTTGCCATTGTACATTAAACTGAGCTTGTCCTCTGTCTATCAGGAGGTCAGACCCTGAGGAGCTGATTGGTTAACAGCAGTGGAATGTTTTAATGGTGTGGGTTTAGTAGGCGGGTCAACACTGCACCATACTTCATTCCACTGATCAAAGCTCGTGATATTGGAGGCGCAGGAATGTAACCTCTGCGCATGTGTGTCAACAGAAGCAGAAAACCTTTAGGAACACACTGGATCAGGTGAAGGTACAGTACATTCACAGCCTGTTAATGAAACCTCCGCTCCAGCTTCGTTTTTTCATGTCAGTTAATGTGACGTAAGGGGAAAATCCTATCAGGGGTTACTTAATGACTTGGTGACATGAACAAATGGCTGCTGTACCTTGACCCTGGTGCCAGGCTATTATTAAGATGATAGTTTCCATGGTGATTAATAGCCCTCTGTGCAGTATGTGGAGGATGATGAGGAAGAACTTTACCCCTCTGTTCCACAAACTCCGAGGACTCGGTTATGTAATCGTGAGAGGTTTAAAGTTTAACAAGGCGGAGTGAAGCTGAATATGGAATTTATGTAAATGTGAGATCCAGAAAGCAGAAGTTAATACAAGTTTGGTTTTTTTGCAGTATGACAAACTGACAGAAACATTATTTCTTTTCGTCAATTTTTTCTCACCTTGCGGTAATTCTTCATAGTGTTCCTCTTCACCACCTTCATCCCTTCCTTTTGTTCCCTCCTCATCCTCTCCTCCTCCTCTCCCTCCTCCTCTCTCCCCCTCTTCTTGTCTCTGATCAGGACCTGGTCGTCCGCCTCCTCCCGAACCGGGAAGTGAACAAGCGTGGGCTCCTTCCCTCGTCCTGCCTTCTCATTGTCTTCCCCCGTCGTCTTGAGTTTCTCCATCTCTACCCCGACCATCACCTTGGTGTCCTCCAGGAGGTGTGGGTCAACCTGAGTCTCTGTGTCCAGGCTGGGCCTCTCTTCTCGGGCCGCATCCTCCTCGGCTCTCCCCTCATTCTGCTTCCTCCTGGAGCTTCTTCTCCACCTGCTACTGCGGCGGCTGGGCTTCCTCCGGAGGAGAGTCTCCCCGTCGTCTTCCATCATCCCTTCATTGAAGTCAAACTCGGCTTCTTCCCGTTCATCTGCCCCAGAAATGTGCACCACAGTAGGCCTCGGGCTGTTCTCCTGTCTGTTGCTGTCCTCTGTCCCGTTCCATCCCTCCTCCACTTCTTTTCCCCTCACCTCCTCCCCTCCTCCAGCGGCCTCAGGCTCATCAAAGCGACAGTAGAAGCCGCTGGATTTGTCCAGAAACTTTGGGGCCCGGATTGAGCTCCGCACAGAGCTTTTCCTGGAGTTCCTGCCAATTGTCATACTTTCTCTATGTGTCTCCTGTTTTTCTTTCACTTCTTGCGTCTTCTGGTCCACTCTTATTGCGTGTGTGCTACACCACTCCTTTTTTTGTTACCTCTGAAAGATAGGGGGCAGAGAGATTAATGCCATTACCTACTTCTGCCCACACCATCACTCTCTGGGTCTCCTTCATATACTCACAGTCCCAATCATTTCAAAGTATCTAGTGTTATCAGGGTTGTGATAATAACTCAATGTCAAAGTTGAAGTCTCAATCGACACACATGCACACACAGACTCGGACTTTGACACTGATTTAACCAGCTGGACGCTGAACAGCAGCCAAAATCTGTTACTTCATATTGACTCTCTCTCAATGCCAAAGTCAGCCTAACTCTTGGCTTATTCGCAATATGTCTAAAGGCTATAGGATCAAATTCATCCATTTTCACAAATCTAAGAGAGAAGGGGGGTATCAGTGTCACAGCAGGTTATTTTCCGTCAGCCAGAGGCAAAACCTCTTCTGTTGATTGGGTTGTCCCCAGATGTGTAACGTGTGTCATGGTTTCAACCCATCGAGAGCAGTGGAGTCCGTGATAATTACCCTTTAAATGTTTTACAATCCAACCTCACATAAGAAACAAGTCTGCACAAATACTGCTCAGAGTGCACTTTTGATCTTTCTTGTTAGTAAATATTTTAGGCTATAATGGAAAATTTAAGAGAAATAGGTTACCCCTATGCTGTTTTAGTTTTAACCACTGGTAACTATGGCTATGGAACCTGTTGTGAAGAACTCTACAAAGTTCAAACTTAAATGTATATTAACTCTAATAACACATATCCTGATTGTATCTGAGCCACCTGTTCATTTTAATGTCCTACTTACTTGTTCTCTTCTTTATTCTGTTTATTTAATGTCATTTTTATTTTATTTTTGGAACTCATGTAATTTATCATTTACAGGTTGTGGTTATATAGGGTCATGTGAAAGACTCTTATCAAGAGCAGTGACTTCCTGGAGTCTTGTAGGCTAGCTGTTTCCCCCCGTTTTTAGTCTTTATGCTAAGCTAAGCTAACTGACTGCTGGCTGTAGCTTGAGAGCAGTTTCTCATTTAACTCTCGGCAAGACAACAAATAAGAGAATTTCCCAAAATGTTGAACAATTTCTTTAAGAAAGCAGACTGTACACATTCCAGGCTACTTGAACATTTTTTAATACTTATATTAATTTTCAGAAAGTGAAGTGCCAAGGTAGCGTTGTGTTAGCTACAGCTTGTCATAGGCTTTAACATTTATCTGTTTTAGTGAATGATGGCCTATAGATGAAAACTATATGTTTTTTCATATACTTGTACAGGACTTGGCGGTATGTGGGTGAATTAAATTATAATTGTACAATTGTAATTAATATAACTACCTTCTGTGTGTGCAGTGATAAACACTGATCAATCCGAAAATCAGAAAAACAGGATGAGAAAAATGCATTTAACATCCTGCCACTTGTTGTAAGAGGAAATGAGAACTTCTTTTCTTACATTCAGCAACTTATATTAACATGATCGTTCATCTTAATGTCATAGGGTAGCGATAAGCAAAAGGCATTAACGTTTAGATAGGAAAGAGTTGCAGGTCTCACCTGATGTCTTGCTGTTGTCTCCTTTTCCTCTCTGTGTGTGAGCACTGGTGAGCTCTATCTGTTGTGTGTGTGTGAGTCTAAGTGAATGACTGAGAGCTGGGAGCTCAGGATACTCCCCTAACACACAACGTCACCCACCCACCCTGCCCGAACCTGCAGTTCTGTCGTCATTAAAGCAAATACACACATGCAAAAAAGGGCACATACACATTGGCAGTAAAGCACTCTCGCTCTCAAGGACTCTTTGTCCCTCCCTCTCTCTTTCTTCCTCTGACTCTTTCTGCTTAACCACACACAAACACACCTCTTCTTTACATCCTTAAACACACATTGACTTGATGAAGTTCTGATTTCTGATACAAGGACAAATATACGCGTGCCTACCATAGGTGCCTACACACACTTAACTGACTAAATAGCTCACCAAACACTCTACCACCAGAAGCAAACATCCTATTCTGATATCAGTGGCTTTCAATCACCATGAACAGCTGTCATATATAAACCTGCAGGGTAGAGATGTGACTTTCACACCGCCTGCAACATACAATCCAACTTCTACCCTCCATAGCACGTGGGAATGATGGCAATTCATAAACCTATTCAAAACAATGATACAGGTGTCCCTGAAGAACTCTCTTGTGTCAGCTTTCATATTTATAGGTGGCAGTTTTTCCACCTGTAGCTCTATGAAACACGTAATTTATTTCTCTTTAATGTCAAACCCCCTTGAGGGAGTTCTTAATTGGGGGGGGGGGGGGAACTTAATTCCTATCCGATCCAATACCAAGTAATACCCAGGCAATAATGACAAGACATCAAACTACATGTCATATTCTTTAATTATAATATAAATCTCCTGCTCAGAACTGCCGCTTCATAACATCATCATATTATTTTGACTTAATCTCAGATGTTTAGCGAAGTTTGCAGTGTTGCTAAAGTATTTCACTGTCTTCGCACACACATCACACAGAGCGTCATTATTACCTTCACAGCTAAAATACAGCCAGACCTAACGGCTTTTACATTCAGCCAGTCAGTATTCAATCGCGGGGAATGTAAAGGGCTGCATTGGCTCACTTCAAAGAAGCTCCCTCACAGAGCCGTAGCACAAGCATGACTTTGACAGGCGGAAAGAAAAGTAGTTCCTATCAACCGAGTAGCCTATAATTAGACCATCCTGGGGACAATAAGATACTTGTGATAAAACACACACTCACTCCAAATTACTGAGTATAGATATCAATCCTTTTATATGAGTATCGATCCTAGAGCAGGAAACGTTGGTATCAGAAATATCGACACTTTATGATCGATCCGCACATCACTACTTACTGCAAACAGACTAAATACCTGCAAAACTAATGACACTCCCATCACCTCAGCTGTACTGTTTGCATATATGCAAATGTTAGCGTGCTAATATGCTAAAACTAACACTAACTAACTAAGATGGCAAACATTTTACCTTCTTACCATCAGCATGTTAGCATTGTCATTGCTAACATGCTGACATTAGCATTTAGCTCAAAGCATTGTTATGCCTTAGTACAGCCTCACAGAGCTGCTAGCATGGCTGTAGACTTGTTTTTCAATTGTAAAATGTCCTACTCAGTACATGTATTTGTCAAAAAATGTATCATATCTTTTTATATCAAAAATACAGTGAAGGTCCAACATATCAGTATATCTGTGACAACTCCATTGGCTAATAATATTAGCTGACCGATACATTGGTCCAGCTCTAATTTAATAATCTCAATCTTCAAACATTTTTTCTCAACGCATATCAATAGGCTCATGAGGTTTTAAAGTGCAACACAAAACTGACCAGTCATGTAATTGACTTTACTGGACTGATGTAAAGGGCCTTATCTCATTAAAAAGCCATTAATAACCATGCATAAGTAATCCTGTTATTGCATCCCCCCATGAACAAAACCACCTAAAAGTCCCTACTTTTGAATTCATGGCATCATTAATAAGAAACCATAATTTAATGACAAACTTGATAACATTTATGAAATTTAAATGTGTTTTCGTTTAAGGCATAGTGTGACCTACGTTGAAAATGGCTGACTCTGAAGGTAATTTGCTTTCTCTTTATACCCACTGTGTCCAAAATACTAGTCTTTAATGATAAGCTGGTATCTAATGGAAAGTATGCGTGCATCTAGATAAAAAGAATGAGCTTGGTCAGTGAATGGTATGTTACTGTTTCGATGGTAAACATTGTGTCTAGGTGGGACAGGGAGTGGGAGCTGCTCTGCTGAGTGTGTATGTGTTGACTAATGCCTGTTTTTCTTATTTACTTTTCTTACAGCTGTCAGCTTCAGTATGTAAAGTACTCGCACATCTTGTACATGCACACACATGTATACTGTGCAACCGTCCCTAGAAGTGATCTGACACATCAACATCGGGAGAACACACACACACACACATTAAATGAGGTGTACGAAGTTATTTAAGTGTGAAAGCCTGACACTATAGATGATGACAGTTTACAGAAATTAAACTAGTTTCTAGTGTCACAAGTAGTCTGGTCTAAAGATCTGTGTGTGCAAATGCACTTGCATGTGTGTGTCTGTGAGTGAATCACTGCAGATCAAAAGATGGTGTGCGTCTGGCTCTATGACTTTAGCTCCTGTTAGTCACCGTGTGTGTGTGTGTGTGTGTGTGTGTGTGTGTGTGTGTGTGTGTGTGTGTGTGTGTGTGTGTGTGTGTGTGTCAGGTGATGAGGTAGATTTACACCTCCCAAACACTCCATATATAGTCACCAAGTAGGCGCCTTTCCTGCAGAGAGGGTGGAACAGCTGTCAATCACACAGGCCTGTAAAAACCTCAGCTGTGTTGAGGTTAGAGAATCTGGCCGCCCACGTGGGTAATCACTGATGACGGTACCGGACACTGCAAACAGGTTGCTATGGTCACTGTCAAGCAGGGGCAAGTTAGAGTTTTGGTACTGTACTGTGTGATTTTGATGTGTGGGTGAAACTGGAGAAAATGAGGCAGAGAGAAAACCTAAAGGACAGAATAAGAGATGTTGGTGGGACCATGAAGAGACAGACAGAAGTGATAAAAGTCACAGACTTGCTGTAAACTTGCCTGTGAAGTGCAACACTGTTAAGTATCAGACACACCCAGAGAACAGATGTGCTGTTGGCTGCGTTTCAAGTGAAGCACATTAAACACTCAACATTAGTCAGCACTTCTTAAACTATCTAGGGTCAGAATCCAACGTTTGTTACTTCAAATTGGTTGATTGTTGAATATGTCATTGTTTAAATGCTGTGGGCACCACAAACTAAATTGGATTCATCCCCATTGTGTTGGTGCAGAGGCTGAATTCTCACAGATATGCATATTTGTTTTAATTCCTAACTTTTTCACTTTGGACTGAAAGTTTGCCAGAGTCTGTTGTGTTTCTTAATAGGCCAAAAGATCTGCATGGGTACATACTCCAAGAAGTAAGTGACAAAATACACTGCTCAAAAAATAAGGGAACTTAATCAACACAGTATAACATCTTCAGGGATATCAATCTGTCCAGTTAGGAAGCATAGGCCATTGTGAATCAGTGTCACTTGTTTTGGAGCAAATGAACAAGTGCACTGGAGAGGCAACAGCAAGACAACCTAGGAGCATCCATGTCACTACTGGTACCATGAGGTAGTACCTGCAGCCCATTCAGGGTGCACAGGTAGTCCAGCTCCTCCGGGATGGCACATCCATACATTCTGTTGCGGGAAGGTTTGCTGCTGCATCTCTCAGTACAGTCTCAGGAGCATGAAAGAGATACCAGGAGACTGGCCATTACACGTGGAGAGACTCCGTTAGGGTGGCATGAGGGCCCAACATCCTCTAGTGGGATCTGTGCTCACAGCACCGTGCAGCTTGATCAGCATTCGCCAGAGAACACCAGAATTGGAAGGTCCACAATTGGTGCCCTGTTCCCTTCGCAGATAGAGCAGATTCACACTGAGCACATGTGAACAATTTTTTTTTTTTTACTATGTGGAGCAATGCACCATCCAACCTGAACACCATGCGGTGCTGTTCTTCTTCCCGTTACAGCTAATGTTGTACATGCTGCCACCTGCTTTACCAAATGAGAGTTTAGCAAACATATGCCCTGTGTTTTTATTTGTTTTTAGAAAAGTTAATACGGGACATTTACAGGAAAATATAACGGGATGACCCCGGGGTAGTACGGTAAAATATGGGATCATCCTGGGAAAAACGGGACAGGTATGTCCTGGAGCTCACTGATGCCCTGATCCAGGTCAGGGAGGAGATCCCCCAGGACACAATCTACCGCCTCATCAGGAGCATGCCCAGACATTGACTGTAGTGCAAACAGGCATGTTGATGCCAAACACACTACTGAGTCACATTATGAGTTGCCATGATAAAAGTCACAGGTGTGATTTTGAATCCAGCCCTCAACTGGCTGCTGATCCGTTGATCAATATGTGTGTGTGACTTCATGCGGCGCTGTTCAGCGCAATGCATGCTGGACTTAAAATAAGGCATGCTGGTTAGAAATTGTGTCCGACTTTCGCCGGCGCTGCAAAACATCACCATTTCACATGACATTAAAACCTCGAGGGAGCAAGGCAGTTGCTTTTTCTCCAGCTGCACCAAGTTGGAACCACCTTTTCATTGATCTCGCATTGATCTCAGCTCATGGTAAGCTCACACAGTTAGACTGTCTGATTCAACGGCGCCGTTTTTATTCCCCGCTCCTGCAGTCGGCTGGAGCTCATGTTAGACTATCAAGTAGGTGAAAGTCAGCCTCAGTCATCTCGAACGCACCTCGAACGAGGCGGCTGTGCCTCAGGAGGTAGAGCGGGTTGGCCGTTAATCGGAAGGTCGGCGGTTCAATCCCTGGCTCCCCCTGGTTGCATGTCGAAGTGTCCTTGGGCAAGATACTGAACCCCGAATTGCCCCTGGTGGCTGTTCTGCCAGTGTGTGAATGTTAGTTTTCGTTTGAGCACTTAGGCTCAGTGTATGACTGGTGAATGCAGATGTAATGTAAAAAAGCGCTTTGAGTGGTCGAAAAGACTAGAAAGGCGCTATACAAATACCGAGCATTTACCTATTGTTACGTCATTTTGTAAACTAATTATACAATGTACAATAAAATTTTGAACTATTTTGTTTATCAAGAGGTGATGTGATTCAAGTGTTGCCTAATTTCTTTTGAGCAGTGTATATTTTTTCATAAACTGGGTGAATTGACCATTTAATTAGACCGAAACTGAAACACAAGGTATATTATTCTGACGAGCCTTCACACAGCTCGTTTATCAATATCATTGTTGATTACAACAATGATATTGAAGAGTTGAGAAAATTCTCCTACTTTAAATAATTAAAAAACCTGGACTGTATCATGACAAAGCTAAAAACATGAAACATTGATATTTAGAAAATAAACGGTTTTCATAGGACTGCTAAGATTTGATGAACATGAACACATATCTACGCAGGCAGCAGTGAAGCAGCAAGGACACGGAGCTCGGTGTTGGTGCATAAAGTCAGATTGAGATCCAAATGTTTATATGAAACGCCTGGTGTTTCAGACAGGACATTTTCACTTAGGGGTGTCCTCACTTTTGTTGCCAGCGGTTTAGACATTAATGCCTATGTGATGTGTTATTTTGAGGGGACAGCACATTGTTATGCAAGCTGTACACTCACTACTTTACATTGTAGCAAAGTGTCATTTCTTCAGTGTTGTCACATGAAACGATAAAATCAAATATTTACAAACATGTGAGGGGTGAACTCACTTTTGTGAGATACTGTACATTATGATGGTAAACATTTTTTCCTGCAAAAAGTTCAAGAGTGAAGTTAAAAACAAAGCATTAGAAATACCTAATACCAATGCCAAAATATGTTTTACATTATCCAGGTTTATTTTCAAAGACAGACATTATCACATTGTACAATGTTAATATTACAGTAATAAATACATTATACACCAGTAGAGAATTGACTAATAGGCACTAATTACATGTACGCAGGCACTAGCTGTTTTTACAGTATCATACAACAGTAGCTGAGGAGCACTACACTCTTGAAATACTGCTACTGTAAAGTACCAGGGACTTCCTGCCCTAATGTGGGAATGTTACAAGGATGGCGTGTTTTGTGTTTGCAAAAGAAATCCATGAGCTTGTTGCCTTATTCAGGGCTTGTAGATGGAAACCACATGCCTTGTTTTTTTTTGTTTTTTTTAAAAAGCATCACTAAAAATATTCAAATAAAATGCTGGCTATAACTATTTCTTGTTGTGCTATGACACTATTGAAATCCAGCATTTGCGTTTTAGTTTTAAAATTAATGCTGCACTGGGTGTGGCGCAGAGTGTCTCTGTTGTAGCACAGAGTTGCTAAGTTGCACCAGTTGTGTCTGTAACACAGGAGTACGACAGCATAGGAAATATAAGCCAATAACTATTTTAGCATATTGGATTTATATTCAATTAATTGGTGAGTTTTGTTATTGTTAACTGCACTTTTGCAATACCTCTGATCCACAATACTATTACCGTGATAGCCATTGTGGACATTTTGATTAGACGTGTAGTATAAAGATTATTTTCATGCGTATGATAATGATTGTCATTTTTTGAGATGTGCCTGAAAAAACAAAAAAAACAAACAAAAAACAAAAAACAAAACTTTTCATACACCAAACACGCAAATATAGAAGCCATGCATGAATGAATTGCTCTGTTGCAACTGTATCTCGTATGTTGGTGGCTGAACTGATGAAGCAGGTTTCAAATCCGATCCAAACAGCAGAGGAAAACAGAGACAGGATTCTGGAGCCAGGCCTGGTGAGTTTCTAAATATCTAACAGCTGTGAGGAATGAACTACACTGCAGGATTTCCACTGAGCACAAGTAAACATGTGAAACCTTACAAATGATACAAGTACGGACGTCTGTAATAAGATGCCTCGTTCCTCCAGCTTGAAGCAAAAGTGTACAGGAAATTGAAAATTTAAAACTGGCGCCCCCATCAGGCAAACTGTACTGCTGTACAAAGACAACTAACTCACTACAAAACCAAAGAAAGCCCTGATAAATACACGAACATACAGTCAGCACAGTTGTAACAATACACACTCAATATTTACACACACGCACGCACATTTACTACCAGACACAAAACAAAAACAGACCGTCATATCCAGGTAAAATTAACACCACCTCTAACTGATATTTTTCATGGTTTACAGTATTTACAACGCAGAGTTATATATGCAGCATTAAACAGCAGAGTATGCTTTACAATGTGTGTTGGTGTGTGTGTGTTCCTCAGACCTCCACTGCTGGGTCTGAACCCAGTCCCTGAGCCTGCAGAGCCTCCTCCCTCTTCATCTTCGGTTTCTCTGTCCGTGTGTGCCACACCAACACCTACAAAAACCACACGCGCACAATGAATTGGACATACAATTAAACATTTTGCTTACAAATATACCGCAACTAGTAAATCTGAACCTTTATTTATTTATTTATTTTTTTAAATGCAGCGTCACTTCCCTCTTAAAAATCTCTTTGCCAGGAGTTTCTATAATACCAACAGGATTAAAAAAAGTTCAAAGACCTAAACTGATTCATCTGCTTTAAACCATAAGACATGACAAAGTTCATCTTTCTACCCACACATATCCAACTCTTACTTTAGAACAGTTGTCCGCTTTGGGCTCCAGTTCGTCCATGGTAACCAATCCCTGAAGGAAGCTGCTTTCCAGGAAGCCCATTGGTGCATCTCCATCAAAACAAGCCTCTGGATTGGTCAGGACCAGTTTGAGGGACACAGCGAAGCCGGCCATGTCCATTGGGAAGGGGCGACTGGGACGCCAGCCGGTATGGAAGCGAATCACCTTAGAAGAAACATGATTTTGTATCGGTACTAAATTTGTGTTTCTGACATGACATTTAAAGCAACTATTTGGCCTTAATGAGAGGAGAATAGTTGATACTATCAGAGCTCACAGAGGCCAGCTTCAAAACTGGTGTACGGGTTTGTCTAACACATGTTTTTGTGATGTTTTGTTTTCTTAAAAAAAAGAAGAAAAAAAAAATCAAGATCAACAAATATGAGTGGGAAAATGTGACTGGGAAAAAAGTTAAAGATAGTTTATTGAATGTTTTCGTTCTTGACCTCAAAAACAGTAGTTTGAAAAAAAATTGTTAACTTAAGGTCTATATACTTTATTAAGACACTTCGAACCACATCTTGACCATTGTCATGATTGAAGTACAAAACTTCAATCATGACAATGGTGCAGACTCCAACTCCGGTGCAGGTCACATCAGGTGAGTTATGTCCATGACAACAGAGAAAACATCTCCTGAAGAAGACTGTGAGATGCAGTTGAAAGCTCTGTTTTCTCCAACTCCATGTTGTCTTTTTGTAACACATCACAATGCAACTATTTGAAACAATCTGTATTTTTTGAGTTTGAAATGCTTTCATGAAGACACTAAGCTTAGTCCTTGGGAGTCACACTAAATATTATTTTTGCTGTATGTAATTTTTTAGTTTCTTCTTAAATGAAGCAAAACACAGGCTCGTCAGCATTATTCATCTTGGAGCCGTTACTTCAGTTCCACGGGTGACAAACCAAAGTATAAAAAGCACCTACCTTTCCTCCTTCAACCACGGGCCTCTCATATTTCATCCCTCCAACCAGTCCCACCGGCCACACAGATACTCGCTGGGTGCTCCTCATCTGAAACAAGACAAGAGGACTTTCTCTCTCTTTTTCTAATCATGGCACATTTAAAAACAGACACTTGCTCAGCTGTAGACACAGTAACAAACGACCTGCCCGCTCCTGAATGATCATTAAAATAAACACCTTCACACCGCCAACACCCACCTCTTCAAATATCTGCAGGCTGTACGTGTTATCGTCGTCAGCGAAGTAAACCACTCCCCGCTGGTTGTCTCCTCCTGGCTGAGCCCTTCTGTCCTCTCTGAGCCACCGTAGGCCCTCATTCCTCTGCTCGACTCCACGGGGCTTCAGCCAGCTGGGGTCACCCTGAGGTGGAGAGTGAGCGTTCACACTGAATAATCAAAAGCTCTTCTTTTAAAGCACTTTGTTCGTACTTAAATAAGGAAAAATAATAAATACCAAATTGCAAAAATCTGCATTTGATTTAAATTTGAGGACAAAAACAAGAAAGACTGGTTGCTGATTTTTGTCTCTGCAAATCAATGTCTCTACCCACATCCTGCAGTTTGCGGTCCTTGGTGGTGGGCATGTGTAGGTGTGTGTAGGTCAGGCCACTCTTCACCAGGAGATCAGTCACCAGTGGCGTCTTGTGTGGTGAGTCTTCCACCACGATCCAGTGGAGCTGGGGAACATGGAGGAAGGTCTGGGACAAACGAGTCAGCTCGGCCTTCTGCACCAGCCTGGACAGGGACAGACAGAAATCAGAAGAACTGTGTGTGTGTGTGTGTGTGTGTGTGTGTGTGTGTGTGTGTGTGTGTGTGTGTGTGTGTGTGTGTGTGTGAGAAAGAGAAATGATCAGTAACAGAAGTTTGAGCAGGAAATCAGCCTCCTGGCCTACCTTGCGTATGTCGGGGTGATGACAAAGATGGTGGGCAGGGAGGGCTTAGCGGACTGTTTCTGGGGTTGTTTGGTTGCCTCCGACTTCCTCATCTGCTCCTGAAGACGGTGCAATTCCCCCCGCAACCGAGAAATGGTACGGTCTTTAGGCAAGTCATGCTCTGTGCAGTCGCAGCGCTGCCCTGCAAAGTGTTAGAGACACAACAGAAAAAAATAAATAAAGATTTCCCTGCTTGTACAACTACATAACTGACACTTTGGTTGGTTGTTAATTCCTACAGCCCAACTTTAAAGGGTAATTTCTGTATTTTTAAACCTATTTTGGTGTAGAAATGAATTCATAGTTTTCACGTGACGTCACATTCCAAGGAAAACGCGCCCTTGGAGGGCAAAAAAGACCTTTTCCACTGATTGCTAACCAGGAAGCAAGTGATACACTGTTACTTTGAGTTTGTTACTTTTGCGTAGCGAAAATGCTGGATGGTTGTTGTGCTTTCGGATGCACTAATCAACGAGGAGAGAAGCCTGAGCTGTGTTAGGTGAGGGATTCCCTACAAGGTAAACGTAAACATTACTACATTCAAGCGCTGGCAGGGACCTGGCAGTTTTTAAACGGCAGAAATAAAAGACAGTGGGTGCTGTAACCTCGATGGATCACATGTGCCCAACACTTGCAGTTTGTGTCCATATCTATCTTTTACTTGAGTTGAGAGGTGATCCAAATAAAATTTAACAGCTTTTGCGGCATCTGTACGGGGGAGTCCGGTGTGAGTCGCTTCCTTGGTCTGGGTTTTGCCCTCCAGGTCACCGCGTGTCACGTGACTGAAAACTATGAATAGTAGATACAAAACGTTTTGGAACACTTGGAGTAAGTAGCTTCAGCCGGCACCCGGAAAACAGGCGACTGCGACGTATTCCTTTGGGGCAATAATGCTCCTCAAAATGACGTCCACAGAAAGTGCTTTTCATTTTGCCACTGAAAGGCTCAGACATACCATGTGACAACATCATTGAAAGGATCCCCATGACTGACTCCTTTGTTTTTAACCAGAAATAAAAGTCTCGCTCAAGGACAATTCTCGCTCTGTAATCTCGTGAGAGGCGAGTTGTTGCAGGAAGACGACGGTGTAAACATAATTCAGAGTAGGAGAGAGGAGTTTATTGTGTTGGAGTAACGTAAGGAAATAAAGTCTTGCTAGCAGTTTCTCAACGTGCACAACAAACTCCTCTCTCCAACTCTGACATAAGTTGTGTTTTATGGAAGTTCAATTGAGTCCTCTCACTTTTAGGCCCTTTTCTCACCCCCATCAGACTGAACCCAGCTTATGTATTCACGGATGATTGAGACTGTGTGGTGACCACTTACCGAGCTGCATCAGTGCATAGATGAGGCCCAGGAGGGAGACCATGAAGTAGAGCACAAACACAGTCTTCAGCTTCAGCTTCATCCTCATTCCCATGGTGCCCCCACCAGCTGAAAGGATGACGTGTGGCATGGAAAACATTTTTACTCACAAAGAAAAACTCTCTATGGATGTTTTTTTTGTTTGTTTGTTGTTTTTTTTTTAATTATCTGTTAGGTTTTATCTCCAGGCTGTGGATACTGTGACAAAGAACATAAAGATGTTCAGGTGTAGAATTATGTTTCTCAACTGGACCTCAACAATTAGCTTGATGACTAAGGTTAGCATCCCAAGCTACCTTGACATTTTCTGAGGCTAAAATGTAAAATGTTGAAGCTGAGTATGGGTTTGTGTGCGCTCTTCCTGAGAAGCTCGGTTAATACCATAGACTGTATACGTTTAATATACATATTCAACATGATGATAAATCAGTGTTCGCTAAGCTATGTGTTAGCCTGACAGTTAAACAGAAAATAGCTCGACTACCATTTTCTTGCACTTACCAAAGGCGGGAAATCGCGGAAGATACGACTGGTAGACTTGAGTTATACGCTTAAAGGTTCATGTCATCTTGGAAAGATGTGAGCAAAGGCACCTCAGTGCATCAGAACATCCATTCATTCAGCACAACTAGGGCATTTTCTTTGCAGCAAAATACCAACAACTTCCGGTTTCAGTGCAACACAGTAGGATGTCCCCTCAGGACGTGTACAAATATGAATAGTTCCACATGAAACCTGCACACGCGCCAGTTTAAAAAAAATAAAAAGTTGGCTGAAATTCATGCCTTGTAAAGGGCAAATTAACAAACAGTTAAGGGTTCCTCCCTTAATATACTGTAAGAAAACATAAGGAGTTATTACTGTGAAGCCCATTTCTGCCAAGGAGATAAAAATTAACACAAGATGAAAAGTTAGGCATCACAAAACCAAAATTAGGCGATACTAAACTAGAATTCAGATACTAAATCAAAACAACTCATTATCTCACAATTTTCTCAAATTATGACTACCTATTATTTTTACAATGCAAGTCAAATGTGACTTAACATCTTTACATTTAAAAATTAGTATCACATAATTTAAGTCAAATAAGTTGTAAAGTTTTTCTAGGGGGAGATATTGGCTTCTATTCCTACTAAGTCCTGTGAAAAGACAAATCATTAGATAATCATAAATGATGAAAACAAAAGGGCATCTCTTGAAAAGTCAAACAACTTTCCTTTATTTGTAACATACAAATAAACACTGACAAGGCATAATGACTTGGTTTTCCCTTTCATTGTCGTTTACGGATAGGACTATAACACTCACTCTCAAACATGGAGCTTTTCTTTTAACATGTTTAAAAAAGTTTTTTACCTGTAAAAGGCCAAGAAATGAAAATGAAGATGGATCCACAACAGCTTATATACATACATAGAGAAAAGACCAAGAGAAGGATCTGTGATTCTTTTTTTTGTTGTCGAGGGTATGTAACTTTTTCCTAAAATAAAAGTACTCACTAACTTAAAATGAACTGGTTAAATTTAGGCTCATTTTCAAACTTAAGATAATTTCACAAAATCACTTCCAATGAACCTTTTTTTGTAAAGACAGCCCATCTGTCTGGATTGAATGTAGCCACTAAGCACTGATCTAGGGTCAGTTCCAACTTTGGTCCAGATTTATTTTCATGCTATTTCACATTTCCAAGGTATAGGTGTTAAGGAGCTTTTTTCCTTTTACTCATTAAAACTAAAATCACCTTCCTAGTTGTGTTAAAAGTAGACTTTTAGATGTGGTTCTTCAAATCTGTTTCTTTAAATACTACGCCATGACACACAACCAAAACTGACCCTAGGCCAGAGCTGTGGCCAATCCAACTCAGCAAACAGCTAACTGACAACATGGCTGGTAAATAAAAACAGATGAGGTTTGTTTACGTTTGGTTAACCTGAGAGAGAGACTGTCAGTCGGTTGATATACTACTACTATGTACAACATCCTCTTTTTATTGTAACCTACGCAGTACAAAAAATGTTTTCCTGTACTTATCAGAAGGTAGTCTAGAACTAAAACAAGCAAAATGTGGTGGGGTTTTTTTTTTGATCAAACAAGCACCAGACGCCAATACATCGTCTCCAGGTGCTGAATTTTTTTGTCTCTGCCCAGTCTGCAAACAACCAGAAATGTTCACCCCAGGATCTGGACTCGGTCATCCAAAGTATTTTTTTTCCCCCCATTTTATGATAAATAACATTTTGTTCTTGTGTAACAGAGATTATTATAGTATTTAGACGTTTCTAAGAACGTCTCTTCATATTTCTGTCTCCCCTGTTTCACACACTTTGACCAGGTATTAATCTTTGCGAAACCTTAACTTCAGCCTTGATATGAGCCACTTAAATAAAATTAAAAAAAAAACACACCTTTCAAAATGTACCAACTGAAGCCCTGTACAGCCACACTAAATAGAGGAATCTTGACATCCACAGTAGTGTAAAGTCTTTTTACTCCTCTATCCCACAAGTAAGCGGACTACAGTCCTGGAAATAAAGAGTTTTATGGTGGTTTCGAGAAAATATCCTTAAGGTTTTGTAAACGGATATGGAATCAACAAGACTGAAGTGGTTACAGCAGCTCGTCTAGGTTGACTAGTAATGTGGTATCTAAAATCCTAAGTCGGACAAGCAATATGGCGTCAGATGTACAGTATGATTTTACCCAAAACTTACAGTACTGACTTTGTGCCAAGATGCTTTCAGAAACATCAAAACTCAGCATTAACGTTACATTTTCTAAAATGCACCGATGTTCATGGGAGCTTTGTATGAAACATTAAAGTTATGCTATTAGACCCTCGTGATGATTTTAGATATATTTAATTGTGTCATGCAAACTAATGACGGCGGGCTGGGAAAACAGTTGACAACCATAGAAAAACACTTTCAGCGCTCTGCAATTACTTCTATCATCCATCCATCCAATCTACGTACCTTCCTCCAAGTTAACAGCATTAGTCAGCTTCAAATGGCCATATAATGAAGTGGTGATTTTTACCAATCCTCATCCATGTTAAATCAATATGATTTGCTCATGCTTAAAGAATATGAAGGAGAAGGGATGGAGGACGGTTGTAGTTTTTTAAAATACAGCTAAAAGGTAGCTTCAACATCAAACTTATTTATCATTAGTACCTCTTTGAAATGAAGTGAACGAAGAGGAGAGCAGGAGTGATGCAATTGCACAAGTGTGACTAAAGATGAGAGCAACATAAACGGGGAGGCCCAAAGAGCAGGGGAAAGGAAAGGAGAAAACGAGAGCATGAACTAAAGACCTCTTTCAGTGAGCCAGAAAAGAGCGTTTCAGTTCATGTTCCTCTGATAAGCAAATGTGGCTGGAAGCAAGTTGAACATCTGAATGAGCAGGAGGGTCATACTGGGATTGTTTTCTGGGTTGGATGCAGATTTACAGCAACAGATGATGAGAGAATAAAGTTTTTTTTTTACTAATTTCACTGGGAGAAAAGTGAGCGCATACGACATAAAAAGGCAACCTTGAACAAACTTATCTCACACGTTAAAATTAAATTAAAAGCAGGGGAGACGTCTACATATGAATCACCTGAACAGCAAAGATGGGTCGTGCCAATAGTGTACTTGTAATCTTGCAACAGGTGTAAAAATGGGCCGAAGTGGTTCCAGACAGTGCAGTTTCTGCTAGCTGCAGTGCTATTGTTCCAAAAATAACTTACAAGCCATGTGCGCATATAACGGGTGATGTTACACCACAGCAGGGCTTCTCAGGCTGATCCTGGGACCCTCCTTCAGTGAAACAAGCTAGTAGTCTCAGTGTGAGGTCCCAAAGAAATCATGGGCTGTATAACAGAAACGGACTAACTCAAAGATCCTATCCCATCTGCTTAGTATGCATGGTCATCTGAGGTCATGGTTTATCATTATTTACTAGTCATCCTATCTTCAAAACATGAGGAATCTTGACTTGGGGTAGTACGTTTCTATAATACAGCCTTAGTTAGGCCAGGAGCCAGTTTTAGGTCCCAAGCCATCGTTTAAGAAGCGCTGCAGAAGGATTCAATACAGTATAACATGTGGGGGAGATGAGAGCAGGATGGGATGAGGTTCACTGCAGTGGTACAGAGTGTCAGCAATGCATTAGCTTTATCTTGACTGGAAATTACCAATTGTCATCATTAACTGGGAAAAGAGAAGGGGGGGGGAAAAAAAAAAAAAAAAAAGATAGACATTGAATTGTAGTAGGAAAGAAAAAATAGGAGCTATGTGTGAAAGCTCACACTGCATACTGCGTTTGTAACAGGAATACACAAAAAAAACAAACATAAATCTCAATCCATAATGCGACATCAATATCTGTAGCCAGGTATTCCACCATCGGTTCATTTCTAACGGCACTCTACGGCCGCTCAAACTCAAAAACGCTTGTAGAGTAGCAGGCAGCTCAAGCTTTCACACACAGCCATGAAAGTTGCTGGCTTTTTAACCAAAATCACAAAGATGGTGGAGCTTTGAGTGGCTCAGTGGCAACAGCCTCCGCAGTGCCCGCCCCCGTGGGTGTGTCCCGCAGAGGCCTCGCCGTGTTTGGTCCGCCGGCTGAGGATCTCGTAAGAGCAGTCGTCGCCGCAGCAACCGGACATGCTCGGCGAAGTCTCATCAATCTCAAACCTAAAATGGTGAGGAGGTGATGCGGGGGGGGGGGGGGGGGGGGAAAAGGAAGGGGGG
>NC_060161.1:14689573-14738450 GCF_021292245.1 Micropterus dolomieu | reverse complement strand
GGTCCTGTATTTGGCTCCATCCATCCTCCCATCAATTTTAACCATCTTCCCTGTCCCTGCTGAAGAAAAGCAGGCCCAAACCATGATGCTGCCACCACCATGTTTGACAGTGGGGATGGTGTGTTCAGGGTGATGAGCTGTGTTGCTTTTACGCCAAACATACGTTTTGCATTGTTGCCAAAAAGTTCGATTTTGGTTTCATCTGACCAGAGCACCTTCTTCCACATGTTTGGTGTGTCTCCCAGGTGGCTTGTGGCAAACTTTAAACAAGACTTTTTATGGATATCTTTAAGAAATGGCTTTCTTTTTGCCACTCTTCCATAAAGGCCAGATTTGTGCAGTATACGACTGATTGTTGTCCTATGGACAGAGTCTCCCACCTCAGCTATAGATCTCTGCAGTTCATCCAGAGTGATCATGGGCCTCTTGGCTGCATCTCTGATCAGTCTTCTCTTTGTATGAGCTGAAAGTTTAGAGGGATGGCCGGGTCTTCGTAGATTTGCAGTGGTCTGATACTCCTTCCATTTCAATATTATTGCTTGCACAGTGCTCCTTGGGATGTTTAAAGCTTGGGAAATCTTTTTGTATCCAAATCCGGCTTTAAACTTCTCCACAACAGTATCTCGGACCTGCCTCGCGTGTTCCTTGTTCTTCATGATGCTCTCTGCGCTTTAAACAGACCTCTGAGACTATCACAGAGCAGGTGCATTTATACGGAGACTTGATTTCACACAGATGGATTCTATTTATCATCATTAGTCATTTAGGTCAACATTGGATCATTCAGTGATCCTCACTGAACTTCTGGAGAGAGTTTGCTGCACTGAAAGTAAAGGGGCTGAATAATTTTGCACGCCCAATTTTTCAGTTTTTTATTTGTTAAAAAGGTTTGAAATATCCAATAAATTTCGTTCCACTTCATAATTGTGTCCCACTTGTTGTTGATTCTTCACAAAAAATTACAGTTTTATATCTTTATGTTTGAAGCCTGAAATGTGGCAAAAGGTCGAAAAGTTCAAGGGGGCCGAATACTTTCGCAAGGCACTGTAGGTCTGAATGAGCCTGTCTGTGTGTTATTATTGCAGTACACAGCCTTCTGCTCAGAAATGCTAGAATAGGTTGAAACCCCTATAACTGACATTGAATAAGTGCTTATAGAAAATGGGTAGAAAATTGGATGGATGAACTACATTACCAAATTACCATTCAGGTGTTCAAATGGAAGTACCCATTCAGTCAACTCAGTATTTGAATGAATTTGAATTTGCTTGAACTATTTTTTTCTTGTATTCTCCTTGTATTCTATCAAAGGCTCAGAAACATTATTCGTCATTATTAAATTATTTCACTTTCACGGTATTGTAGTGTTTAGTGCTGTTAGCTATGTCAAACTAACTGAACATGATATCATGCATAGTAACTTGGACAATGTTTTCTTTGGTATGGTTTAAGACAAAAAATAGGGTATGGCATGAAGCAGAGATGATCAAGTTGATTTGAACTTGTATCCTGATGGCAGGTTGTGAGTCCCACTCAGAGTTCCTTTATTTGTCAAATGGTTAATGTAAATTTGTTAGGACACGCTTTGACCAAAGCACACACTCTGAGGCTCAGTACGTTAATAATAAATAGGCTCAATGGCATAACCATGTCTGCAATTTCAAGCAGATTTAAAAATGGGTGGCAACAGGCACAGCCTTTTGTACACAGGTTACAGATGTTGAAATAGATCATACGCTCATGTGGTGCTGCTATACTCACAGGTTGCAGTAGGACCCTAGTATTACAAGCTTCAATCTATCACACAGCAGAAATATCTTTATCATATCTGTTTTTTAACAGCTACTTTTTACTTTTTAAATTCCACTGGTATTTTTCAGTGTGAAGTAATATTGCATGTTTGGGGATTAATGTCAACTGCACAAAACATAAAATAAATGAAAAGGAACTGCTGTAAATGTGGTGGTGCTGGCTTAATTGTATTGTCCACTGCTAGTAGTTTGTTTTCAGTTTGACTGCTGAAAAACTGCATCCAACATGTTCTTTTATCTCCTTCTCTGGACTCAGTCCTGCTCATTGGTAACAGCACTCTTACAAAACCTAGCTTGACTGAATATTTTCTGTTTTGGAATTGGCATTCATGGCAGCCCATTCCACGGTTTAATTCCACATTGCTTCCTCTCGCCATCTGTTGACTGTGTCAGAGTAAGCCCATATGAATATGTACAAAGCCAGGAAACACATTACAACCATAAGTAGTTGTTCAATGTCTTCTGCCACCAACAGAATAGTTTACAGTTGAATTTCAATTCCCTTCGTTCTCATTAAGGCTTTTCGTCTTTCCTTTCTTAAATCCCTCTGGTTCTTCCTCCTGAAGTGGCTGAATTTTGTCCGTGGTTTGACAGCCCTCTATTTAATACATTAATATATCTCCAGACAAAGGGCTTTTGTCATTGCTGTTGTTGTATCTCTTTATTTCACATGTGCACAACTGCTGATAATGGCCAGGGTGTATGAGGAAAAAATGTCCTTGACTGTCATTCATGTAACAATCAAATGAATGTGTGTTTATGTATTTATTTGTTACCATCCCCCCAAAACCTAAGATTCAAGGAATATTTGAATAAGAATACAATGCAATGTTAGGCCTTGTTCCATGAAACATAAATGTCATTTTTTCCCCTTCTCCACCTTTTGAGTGTTAATGGAAAGAGATTGCCTGTCAATCATTGCTCAAACTCAAATATGGGACATTGTTTCAAGCAAAACATTTTTTTTTGCCAAGTTCTACTTCTTTATTTGCCTCGCTACTGTGTACAAAACTCCTCATCCGTCCGTCAGCAGACTGTAGTCTTTGTAAATATCCATACATATTTCACAGCCCTCCAGTTTGGGCCCGAGTTTGAGCAAGAAAGCACTATCTCACCTTTCAGTGAATCGCCTCTGGCTGTTTACTGTGTAGGTCGGAGGTTGGACACAGGTTTTAAAAATGAATTTGAGGACTGGCAAAAGGTAATTTTGGCCCACAGTGCCAGAGAAATGAAGACCTTGGCTTAACTTTTTTTTTTTTTTTTTTGTTACGATATTGCAATCCCACAACTGATAGCCTTGTGATTTGCTTTGGAGCTTGAAGTTTTGTTGACTTTGCATTTCAATTATTTAAAATGCCGTTGATTATTTATCCCGTTAAAGCTGCTACTCATGATTCTTATTTCATAAAAAGTATTTTCAATATAAATGATTACTTTTAAGAATTTATCTCAAATAATATTAATTTAAAAGAGAAATATTTGATTTGATCACTGTTAAGATTTTCTGAGTGGCTTTGTTTTTGAGAGAGAAAACTGAGATTGGCCCTACTCTGTCTTGGATCACCTCTTTTCTGACTATATACAGTGTAATCTTCTCAAAAATAAACAAAAAAACGATTTACTAAGATTGTCTGTCTTCTCAAAGATGTTAAGTTCTTTCTGTATTTCCCTTTTTATGCTGATCATCATTTATCTTAGGTATGCTTAAAACAATGTTTTTTTTCGGTTTGCCAGACTTCATGACGCTTTCAAAAATGGCTCAGAGGAGAAATTAAGGCCTCCATCTATACTATTTATGGAAAAGGCTGACTAACAACTGAAATAAGTTGTGATGATTTAGCGTGAAAGTAGTGACTAGAGAACCTTGGTCCATGACTCAATGTAAAATGTAGGTATAAATAATGCAAATATTTTTTCTTGGCAGGAGGACTCAGAACCGAGAAGCCCTAAAGGCCTCTTTTACAAAAGACATTTTGACATGTCACAGTAGAAAAAGCACAAGTGTAAATAATAAAATAAATAATGTCTGAATTCCACTTAGCTGCTTTGGTCTGATGGTCCTGATATTGTGCCTGTTGGTTCGCTGTCACGGTTTGCATTTCCCAAATCCATATTACATACTAGGTCTAAAAAAGGTTTTTAGTATGTATTCACAAATGACACAATGATGTACACTTCAACCACACAGTATACAGTATACAATAAATACAGTTACTTGTGTTACATGTTAAAGTATGTTGAATTTTTTTGGTATACAAGCTAGGGATGGCCAGTAAAAAATACTGATAATTATTGCAATATAATTTTCCTCAACAATATAACAAATGTTCAATAAATCCATCCATCGTCAACCGCTTATCCTGCGTACAGGGTCGCGTGGGTGCTGGAGCCAACCCCAGCTGACATTGGGTGCAAGGCGGGGTACACCCTGGACAGGTCGCCAGTCCATCGCAGGGCCACACATAGACGAACAATCACTCACGCTCACACTCACACCTAAGGACAATTTTAGGGTAACCAATCAACCTAGCCTGCATGTCTTTGGATGGTGGGAGGAAGCCGGAGCACCTGGAGAGAACCCACGCAGACACGGGGAGAACATGTAAACTCCACACAGAAAGGCCGGGGAAACTGGGGTTTGAACCCACGACCTTCTTGCTGACCACTGTGCCACCCATGTTAAATAAATGTATCATTTAATTAATTTGAATCACAACAAATTAGCACTTAATTTTTCTATAAAGATATTTGTTTTAAAATAGACTGAGAAAGAGATTTTACTTAATTTTAACTCATGCGTATTTGCTGAACAAGATATTATCATAATGCTTTGGAATGTTCTACATCAGCTTTGTTAAGTGATCTACTGTTTGGCAATTGTTTGTCATGTTCTGACTTTAAAGAACCATTAACCTTTAATGAACCATCTGGTTTCTTCAGCTTTCACTCAGCCTTTGAACTTGAAAGAAATAATGATTGGACATTTATTGTGATAATTATTGAGATTGAGTGATATTAATAATAAAAACATTTTTGGCCATATCGCCTAGCAATAATACAAGATGCTAAATCAGTTCACTGTGCCGATTGGTGTGTAGTATATAAAATTGTTTAGAATTATTAAAAAGTATGAATTTGGGAGATCTGAGTCTTTGTTCATGTTAACAATCCCCAATAAAATATGTTGCGTTAATGATGCTTGATTGCTAAAGTACCAGACCAGACCTCTACATGTCAAGCTAATATCAGAACAGAGGCCAGTCCTTATATGTACAGAAATCACGTGGTATTGTTGCTGCCTTGGATGAGATGTACAGTAGTTTACATGCTTCTTTGGAACTCTCGCAAGTCATAATGAGTTTCAATGGGTAATGTGGAAGAGCAGCCACGGGGTGAGGTGTAGAGCGGCGCGTTAGTCATTCTGAGTGGGACTCATACTTCTGGCAAGTGAGCAAAGCTGACACCTCCCTTCCCTTTGAGTTGGCACAAGGTGTCTCACTGCTCCTCAACAGAAACCAACAAAGGCCTCATAGACGCCAATAACTAAGAGACATCAAATGTTGGCTCGTCGTGTAGAGAGAATGTGTAAATATATCTTCAAATGTGTCCTCGTGTGTTGTTTTCTCCCAGTCTCTTTCTTTCTCTCTCCCCCTCTCTTCCCCCGTTGCGGGGGAGTTAGGTTGTTGTCATGAAGCGCTGTTCCTCTGTCGGCTGATCAATATGTTGCTGTTTTTTTCCCTTTCAGAGGAGAAGACACAGCTGGTTCTAAATGTCGACAAACAGCTTGAAGAAGTCAGAGAGTTGGTATGTCTTTGATCAGTAATTTTCTCCTCTTCCCATTTTCTAAATAATGAATTTGTGCAAAGAGGGAGGGGACCATTTTCCCTGCCACCAGACAACGGCACCTGTATTATCCTTTTGGTGACATGACATGCAGACACGCACACGCTTCATATGGCAGAAAGGAGGCTTCCTCCTCACACGATTACTTTCCAGTAATCTGCTTTTAAGTGACACCCCTATGACACATTTCAAGCCATTATCTTGAGGTGGGAGTCTTCATGTTGCCTGTTTAAAAACGAGCAAAGTCACCTGACAGAGACAAATTGTTGTTGCAGTTGTCTTGTTATGTCACAGTGATTAGTTACCTCCAAATCCACCACGCTGAGACCTGTCTAGCCATGCATCAAATGTACTTTTACTTCATTCGCTGTGACATTGTTGGGCCTGTGCGTGTCTCTGCAATGAAGGGGCCCTCATATTTGATTGTGTATTTATTTACAGAACAGCCTTCCTCTGTCGCAACTTTTTATCACAGCTGAGTGACGTGAGCAGGAGACTTTTTCTTTTTACAATCAACATTGGAACACATTAAAGTTAATGCAGCTGAAGTTTCTCATTTCAGAAAGTTTCACATTTTCAGAGTTGTCACAGTTTCTGTCTTGAGCAGCTTTTTGTCACTGATAAGTAGCTGTTTTTGAGACTTTACAATGTGGCATTTACAGAAATGCGTTGATGGTAAGAGAAATATGATCATTAGAGGATGAAGAAGCCTAGATTTTTTAGAATCTTATCAAGAGCACTTTAAAATAGATTTTAATCAAAAATTTTACTAGGTTTGTTACCTGGAACACTAAACCTGTGAATGTAATACATATTCAAAATTAGTTTTTATCTGTGAAATTGAAGTGCTTGTCAAATTAACTTGATTAACTGCTGGTTTTAGCTGGAGCAGATGGACCTGGAGGTGCGGGAGATCCCCATCCAGAGCCGAGCCATGTACAACAGCAGACTGAAGAGCTACAAGCAGGAGATAGAGAAGCTCGAGAAAGACTTTGTGAGTAAACACCTTCTTAAATCTTTATAAATCAAATATGACAAATATAATGTACATCATCAACATTGAGCAAATCCTCTTTTAAAGTTTGACTTTTAAAATATGCATCTGTATACACAATATACTGTCCATGCACGTGACATACTGCAGTCATAAGTTGTCCTCTTCTCGAGTCCTTTGTGGGTTTATACACACATCCATTGTTTGCCCCATCAACCAAACTCTCCCTTCTCTACACACAAACTATCATCTGTGGGGACATGCATTCCCTAGCCCCTTAATCTAGTCGTAGTCACAAGTACATGCCTACCCTTAACCTGATTCTAACCTGAACCCCAAAAGTATTAACCCTCAAAAAGCAGTCTCTACTCAAGTAGAGTAGGGACACATCACACACACACACACACACACACGCACGCACACACACACACAGTCCTATGCTGAAGTTCAGTGGTGCATTCACAGAGGTTAATTCAGAGTTTGTATTTGAACTTGCAAGTGATGCCTATTGAGAACAGGTTGTGTTGTTGCTGCAGTATCTGGCCTTGTTTAGTAATTCATAAATCACTGTATGTCTTGACTTGGTCTGTAGCCTCTATCAAAGCTTAATGAACTGTCCAGTCTTGTGGGTCCCTTGCTTTTAGTCCACATTGTTGACTCCCAATGTTGCTCAAGGTATTTCACTTAATCAATAATATGATAAAAATAAGCAATTATTTACCGTAATTCCATTGCTTCCTTGTTTGTTTTTTTTTTTTTTTTTTTAACCATCGTAGCTTTTCTTATTACCCTGAGTTGGAAAAGCATCTTTCAATTCCTTGTTTGTATTCAAATCTTGACCTTGCAAAAATATGTATCTTTTATAATATCTTTATTTTGTCTGTTGTCTGTTATTGTTTTCTGTTGTCAGATATGTTGTGCCGGTGCTCACAACACGATAATAAACCTGTTGTGTAAAAGCAACTGACCTTGAGCTCGAGAGCAGTCAAGTCCTTCCACAAATCAAATACGATGTGAAATATATCCACAACCACAGAACGGGTTGGAAAGATAAATACTGAATTGGACATTTAAGAACTTGAATTGACAAGATGCTGACCTGAGATTGGTGCCACATTTCACCTTGTTGTTAATGTGGTTCCAATGAAGTTTTGATACCGTAAGATTTTGGCAAGACAATCAGCAAAACCTTTTAAATTAGTTGAAGGTGTAGCTTTCCTTCTTATATGTGAACTTTTTCTTCACTTTGTAGATCATTTATTGTTGAGTAGCTAATGCTTGAAGGAGAGGATTTCAGGAATTAATGGTACATTCTAGTCAGAATTTCAAGTGTGAAATGTTTTTGTGTTACAAAATGGAATGAAAGTTTTTAGAATCCCATTTGAACAAAATAGAATTTTCAAAATGTGAGAAACTGGACATTTTGGCATACAACTCATCCGTATCCTAACATTCTTTGTCTCATACTACCACAGCCTATGCCCTTACCTACCACTGACAAACAACAATAATCTGAATAACATAGGCTGTGAATGCACATACACATTTTCTTAAATATCTAATATTAATCACAACAAAATGGTTTTTTAGAATCCCCCCCAGTCCATCACTATTCCAAATGCAGAACAAACAAGTAAACATGCATAAACAACCCATTTGGATGCTGATATCATGTGCAAGTGATCTGTGAGCACACTACCGAGATGTGCTTACTGAGATCACAGAGGAGCTCTCTGTGCCAAGACAGTTTACTTTCCTCGCCATGGGCATTTAATTGGCTGATGATTAATCTTTAACTTTTCTTCTCCCCACACTTACCGTGCTTAATCATCAAGCAGTTGACACCTGCTGTGGCTAATATTGGTGCTAATTTTCATTACTTGCATTTTTATGCCCGTTTTAGGGGCTTATGTGCGGAAATTTTCTTTCTTGAAATTGGAAAAAAATATCCCTCCATCCACTTTATAAAGCCAAACCTTGCATGCAGAGGCCACAACCAGAACATGATTACATCTAAATTGTTAAATAATCACTGCATACTTAAGTTGTATGTGTCAAGGCCCACAATACTGAAATGCAAAGCAGAAGGTAGCAGTAGGATAGTCCTAGTGGATAAAGAACAGAAGAATATTGTCCTGCTTGTAACTGTGACTTCCCACTTTGATAGAGTCATTTTCATTTTTACACCTCTGTGTGTGGTGTGGTCAGATCAGTGTACATTTAAACCAGGATCACCCACCTCACATCTAACATCTAGTATATCTGATCTCCTGTAAATCTGATGCAAGTGTTCAGAAGGCAAGAACTTCAGCCCCCTCAGATGTTCCTCAGATGTGCCAAATGCTATAGCCGAGCTCTGCCTCTCTCTTCCTGCTGGCCTAGGGAGGACATGACACACTGCTCGAAAGGCGTCTAGTGGAAAAAAGGCAATCTCCTTTCTTTTTAATGTAAAAAGCTCCGTCTTTGTTGTGCTTTCCGTGGATATCAAGGCCTTTCCCACTCCCTCACTACCCAATCTTCCCCCAACCCCACCCCCTACTGGCTCCCACGGGTGTCTCCCCCCTTAACCTGCTCTCTCATCCTCCCATTCACCCGTGGTTTGAAGTCTTCCTACCACCGGTGTGCCAGCTTGAGACCTCATTCCTGCTCCTTTCCAGACAGGGCCCGAGTCGACCTCAGTAACCCAGCCATTTCATCCAGGAAGACAACTTATCAAACAGGCATCCCAAAGGTGTATATATGAGCTGTAGCTTTGTTGGCTTGGCTGACCGCTTCATTGCGATAATAGAGGGGACAGTGGGGGTCTTAAAGGTGCTGGATAACGGCAAACGGGCATTGCAGCTGCTAAAGGGGATGCCAGTCTGACCAAAAAAAAAGAGTAAGTCAAAGTTTGAAAAAAAACAAAAAAAAAACATTAATAAGGACAATAAAAATACGGTTTGATGGAGTTGACTTGTTCAACTCAGGGGAAGCAGGGTGGAATGGCTCTTAGTAGTGGCTTTGATCATGCAAAGATGAGGCCTAATGTAAGCTTAATTTAATGAAATCTATCTGGTAAACAGAGCCACCGTCTTCAAAGGGCCGCTTTTGGTCCGTCCTAGTAGGGAAGGTGGGGGTCTGCAGACGTCTGCTGTGTCTCACAAAACCCAATCCATTTTTGAGGATGTGACTCAAATTATGTACCATGCTAATTGTAAATGTCTGATGCTTCTGACTTGGACATGATGAGATGTCAGCCACAAGCTGTCATGAAGCAATAATGGCTCAGATTTATTTTCGATTTTGTCAGTCCTTGAAACTCATGGTGGTGTCTTCTATGTTGTCAGTATGTATTTTTAATATCAAAGCCCTTCCTTTCTTGCCCCTTTCAAAGGAGTTCCACATTGTATTGTTGGGTCTGTGCTTGAATATGTTTAGTAAATAGGAAATATTTTTAGTGTAATGCAGATATCTGTGATCTCACCTGTGAAGTAACTGATTTAAATATCACTGGTAAAACATAATTGAAACAACTGTGTCTGACCTTGCAGCTTTTTCAATACATAGTTGAACAACAAATGTTGGTCACTACTACAAAAGAAGCATCTCTAAATTCCCTGCTATTACTCCACATTAGTTACAAGCTTAGTTTGTCTTGAATACTTGTTAAAGTCAATCATTAAATCTTCATCATATTTTTCTATTTTCAAATCAGCAGTATTTTGAAGTGTCACTTAATTGTGTTTCACAGATAGTATGTTGCTTTAACTTTGGGGCAACAGTATGCCTCCCACTTGCGCTTGCGGCTGTGGTTGTTCCCTTTTGCAGCAGATGGCGGTATTGCTCTAAGAATTTTCTTCTGCTTAAGGTACATGAGAAGGATGATATTGGGCACATTTGCCAATTACTCTGCCTTTCTGATGTATGAGTGGACTTGCTATGATAAATTCTTCCACTTATTACTATGCCTGACCTCATCCTTTCTGCTTTGTAATAGAGATTGAAAACAATGTTACCAAAAATGTCCTTGTGGTAAAAGCCCATTAACTACAAAGTGCCTTATAGTAATCTGGCTTCCAACTTTATGTATTTGCTGTACTTTGTCTCTGCCCAGTCATGCTCTGAAAGTTAATTTTGTTTGGAAGGTGAACAAAAGGGGAATGTTTTTTTGAATTGATAAATATTTCATAACATAAACGTCGCATTTCCTCTCCCAATAAATCTTTCTGACATTAGGTGTGTTTGTAAGTTTTAAGGAGGTGTTGTGATAGGCTTTGTCTTCAAGGATCCTTGACTCCGATAAAGGTTAATTGATAGTCATTAAATGTCACATTAAATGAGAATCTGTGTCAGTAATGGTCAAGACAGTTTTGCTGATGGCATGACAGTCACTTGGTAATTCTTTAGTACAATATAGTAGTATTTATTTTGCAAGATCAACCCCAGCATTGGCTGAATAGAAAACTATTATTTACCATAATAATGTTGTATACTATTTCATCAAGGATTATAAAGATGCCATTTGTTACCAAGCATCAGTGTTCCTTTTGATATATGTACCTTTACTCATGACATGAGATTGGTATGTCATCACAGTACACACTGCAAGTTTTTACAATGTGTTTAAGATGTGAAAAATGTAATACGGTCAAAATTTGATTCACCCAAAGTACAATACTTACCTTCGAAAGAGGGTTGATACTGTAATGGAATGATTGTCTTCTGTTTCTAAGTCATGTATTTCATTATAGAGACTGCAATATCTGACCTTGCCTGTGTTTTCTGATATTGAATCAGTAGGCCAACTGTCACAGGGATACAACTATCCCTTCCCAATTTCTATTTGTGTATTGTTTGGCGTTAAAGTCACGGTCAAGTACGATGTCTGGACTGCCTTTTCCTTTAATAAAAACCTTTACATGGAATGCTTCCAAGTGTCCGCCCAGGGAGATAATTAATGTATTTCCAAAGAATCAGACAACCTTGAAATATTGAACAGTGTATTTACCTGTCACACCAAGGTGAATGGAGTAAAAAACTGTTCGTACCGATTACACTTTTATTTTTATTTTACCTGTATGAGTTTCGTAAGTGCTTATCAGTGATAATTTGAAATGTAGTTTACAATTGGCGCAAATATTGAGTGCTGTATTTAACGAATTGGCACATCGGACCTTTTTAAGCACCACTTGAAAATGGAAGTAATGGTTTGATTTAAAATGTGGAAAGACAGATGGAAAGTGGATGTGTATAAAATGTGAACATGCCTCAGGTGAGGCCAAAATAAACTGCTGTAACGCCTGATTTTTATTTGGTCTCCTGTTGTCAAAATAAATTAACTTGTTGTAGAAGAACTAATGAATGACTCTTGACTTTACCACACACCGCTCAGGCTTCATGTTTCAGCTGCCAGTGAGAATGCTATCAAAAGTTTTTCATAAGCCTGTTTTCCTGGTTCCAAACCCCAGAGCTATTTGTTGCATTTGCATCTCAGCGTCGTCCACAATCGGTTCATCACTGGCAATGAATTACCATTTTTCTAGGGTTTTTGAAATGCCATATAAAGTATAGGGTATTCTCTCTATGTGAATTGTCTCTGTTCTTGGTTGGAGTTTAGTGTGTGAACTGTAATTTACTCTTCAAAGCATACTAATACCCTGGTATGTATTTAGAGAGCGCACCCCCCCCCCAAATATAACCAAGCCTAACAGACGAAGATGAGGTTGCTCTCCATTTATCTATATGAATGCTCATACTTTTAATTAGTGGTCATGGACATTTCAAGGTTAGGGAGACTATCCAACTTTAGCTGATAGTGCCCATAAACTCATTATGTTTGACACAATTAGCAACCTTAATGAAGAAAGAAGAGTTTGCAAAGTCATTTATCTGAAAGTTGTGTATTTGTTTTAAGAACCTGTGACACAAATGGCATTTTTTAAAAAAACCAAATGCTGATAATTATGTTGAGATTTAGGTTTTGATGGGAGATTTTAGGATGACTGTACTTCCCACACCAAACTAGTTGGGATGATAAATTAGCATTGTTGTAATCCATCATGAAGGGTTCTTGTTGTTTGCCCCCCCTGTCCTCGTTATGGTGACTCCTGCAGGCAGACAACATGACAGACAAACATTAGTTGGATGTTAGACACTTTAAATCGCCTTAGGTTGTCTTGGCTTACTTGTTCTTATTAAACACAGAGGAGCAAAGGCAGATTGACTCTTTTCATGGTTAGTTGCTTAACAATCCATCAATGACACCAAAGTCTAATCACTCACAACCAGTTTTAAAAGGACTCCCTCAATTGACAGGGATTTTCCCTGTATATTTCCTCTGAGCTGAGTGCAGATTTAAGATGTAAACAAATAGATCTTCTTCTCTACTTATGAATTATGTCTTTTCATTTGGAAGTTTTTGTGCACAGTATGTATCCCTTTGTGGATTTGTGGCATTGGAGGCTTTTCCATGTCCTCTTTATGGACACGAAGATGGGATTCATTCGTGGATTAGCCTTATGTCACTCATGTTGAAACCATTTTTTATGGGTTTGATGGTGTAATGACAGTAATGGGTCAAATCTGGGTTGAAGGACAGTGCCACAATAAGGACACAATGATATGTCGTCTAGAAGTTCAAGTTTCAGTATCAGTAAATTAAAGGAGACATTGGTATCTAACCAATCATGCTGGTTGCTTTGATCATTCCTACCCAGTGAATAATCATTATAGCTAATCGGTAATTGTAGTAATTATTTTTCTATTCCAAATGGAAGTTTTAATTGATGGTTGATGGGTATATCTGTCAAGCTGGAAATGCCACTTTTTTGTCATACTATTCATGAGTGCTGTCAACCATATGTAGTAGCAATTAAACATTATAGGGAATTCTACAACTCTATTGACTACTACTACTACTTCTACTACTACTACTACTACTACTACTACTACTATGATAGTGTATTTTCAAGTTCAAGCTGGGGTAGGAAACTTAGAGGAAACTAGCAAAAGACAGATTTTTATAGTATCCATCTGAAAAAATGTCCTCCCTCCAGGCACAGTGCACACAGGTAGACAAGTTGGTACGCCAGCCAATTGGACATTGTTATTACCGTCCTGCGACAGCCACAGATGTCACTTTTTTTTCTTTCTTTTTGCTTCGTAAAGAGAGTTTAATCAAATAGACCAAAAAATGCTTATTAAAAAATTGCCTACCCTACACTAGAATAATTATAGTGACAAGTCTAAAACTGTGCTGGAATAGCAGCAAGTTTTTACACCAGTGTTTTGACCAGAGCTGATGTTATGATATTACAAATACGAAGAAAAGAAATATGTTGGCCAACCATTTTTATAGATATAAGTGATAAGATTAGTATCCCAGACAGAGAAGTGGGAATACATTTTGGTCATTTGCTTTACTGTCATCCTTACGAGTTTTACGGTCATTAACAAGATCTTCTCAGTAGTCGACGCGCAGAAATCACATAGCCTATAATTTGTAAGCAGATCACCCCCTTCTCCCTCTCCTTCCCTTTATGTTAACACTTGTCTGTATGGATGGGGTATCTGCATTATGCCTGGAGCACAGGTTTTGTTTGGCAGTGTGCAAATTCGGCCGTTATCCTTCCACACGATCGTTTCCTCTCTCGCTTATCTCTCCTGGCCCCTCCAAAGTCGCCGTACTTCCACACACACTGACAGCGATCAGTATAGCTTTCAGACGCTTGTCTGGCTGAGTCTGCCATGAAGCGAAGGCCCTCCCAGGTCCCCTCGCTGTCCTCGGGGCTTGTGTGATTGAGTGACTGGAGTGAGTGGGGGCCAAAGATAATAAGGGGGAAAATATAAAGACACGGGGCGATGATATGATAACACCCCCTTCCTCCTCCTTCCCCTCCTCCTTCTCTTCACTCCCCTTTCCACCTCCCCTTCACTTTTCCTTCTGTTCTTCTTTCTGTCCTACCCCCGATTTCCGTGCACCGAGCCTGTCCCACGCAGTAGTGTAAACCAGAAGTGACATGTGACACCCAATCCCCAGTGATGTGCTGACAAGCGGGTACTAGAATAGGTGACACTGTTTTCTTTTTTCGCCAGACTGGCTTAAGTATAGTGAAGGGATTCATGAAGTATTTATGAAATATATTATGAATCATTGGGTCTGTGTTTTTCCTCTGTATTTTAGGCAGTGGCATTTGCTTTTTAATAAGTAAGCCTCAGAGAAAGGCGAGAGTGAGGAAGAGGAAGAACTCTTTACATTGCTTCTCCTCTTGTGTTTCTTCATAGCTAAAGCTCCATGTTTACAAATGTTTTAACCCCTGCTCACACCCCCTTCACACAAATACAGACACACAATTAAACTTAGTTTCTTCCTCTCATCCTAAGTGTTTCTAATGAGGGAGCATGCCAGAAAGAAAGGGAAAGTGTCTGCTCTCAGCAGACCAACAATTTTGCCTTTTCTATGGTGTTTTTGAAGCCTGCAGTGGAATCTGGCTGTGGCCTTGATCAGAATTACATTGTGGAAGATGAATTAAGGTTTTTTTCTTTTCAATTATCCCAGAGGTTGGCCACCATTAGAGCATCAGCCTACTCCTGCAGTGAGACTAAACTCTTTAGTTTTGTTTCCTCATCACCATAGAGCACTTGTTTGTTCTGCATTGTCAAACTTTTTGTACATTTTTGTCTTTGTACATTTTTATTCAGAAATTATCTGTTTCACACACAAATCTCTGCTTCAAGTGCTTGCATCAAGTGACCAAGAATTCCCACAAGGAAAAGAATGATCTGTTGCCTATTTAAAAAAACAATCAAATTCTGAAATTGCTCATTAAATTAATGTTGTTTATGTAGTTTTTACTTTGCAGTGGCCCTTTTTTTTATATTTTCTGCTATGTTTTCTTTTGAAGAATGAACAGCAGATGATTATTATTCAACTCCACTATTTATTCATGGGTTGAATATAGCATGTTCTTTTCTGTATACTTTTGTTTTTTAAATCAGCTTAAGAGGTGTAACGAAGTCTCCTCTGTAGCCTTTAGTTGGCTGTTTCTCATAATTTTTTTTAACTACGGTTGTGAATTCCAGTACAAAACCTGCAGACTCCCTGGAAACTGGTAAGTGTATTGGAAAGTTCAGGGGGGCACATGTTGGAAGGGCTTTGGATGGGGGCCTTACTGGCCTCATCACCATTTGAATGTGTTCTGGCTAGTGAAATAACAAAGTATACATAAATATATAGAGATAATGATCTGGCTAAGTCCCTATATGTGCTGCTGTATTCTAATGCTAATGAGCAAGCTATTCAGCACCAACAATGGTCACATTACAAGAAAAGGCAAAGCACTGAAGGAGATAGTCTTCTGTGCATGACCACTGATGGACGCGCACATGCTCAGCAGGCCCGACTCCTCTCCCTTTGTGTCTAGGTTTTTTTTTTTTTTTATTACAGTTTTCAATTTTAGATAACACTCCAAGAATAGACATCAAACAAAAATGAATCATAAATCGAGGTCAGGAGTGAACCTCTTTCCAAAGCAGAGAAAGGGTTAAAAGTGAAGGTATTTCTTTCTTTAAAAAAGATGGGAAGACCGATAGGAGAGGAGCTCTTCTCAGCAGAGGGTTCAGTGAACCATATGTAGGTAGCCACAGGCTAATGGGCCGGTTGGTCCCTGGCTTGCCAGGTATCCTGCATTGCACATCTCCTAACACCCCCCCTTCCTCCACAGACACTTTTTCTCTCCTCGTCATCCTCCAACACCCACCTCTCCCACCCCTCCCACCATCACTCTGTGAAAATCCCTCCTCCACTTTCCTCTAATCTCACCTTTTTCTCTGGTGCTGACCCGGGGAGGCCCACTTTATTCCCCACTGCACGCCAGAAGCCAGCGTTGTGATCGGAGCCCGAGCCCCTGTGCTGGTTCCCCCTCTCCTCTCCTCTCTCCTTGCCCTGGCTGCCCGCCTCCCCGACGGCTCTGCTCTATTGATTTACTCCTCCAACCAATGCTGTCTGTGTCTGTTTTGCACCACTAGCACCTAGGTCCCTCATCTCTATAACCCTCCCTCGTTCCCTATTTTCTCTTTCCTTCTCTCGCTCTCTTCTTTCTTTCTTTTCATACTGCCTTTCTGTCTTTCTTTCCGTCCCTTCTTACACAACCAAGGGAGAAAACCTGACAGAACACTAGAGAAGGAAGGAAAGAGAGATGGAAGGATGGGGGTCTAGGAGGGGAAATGGGGCCTTTGATTTTTCATTAGAAGTGCCTCCATATTTTAATATTGGGTTTAATCGGGCCCTCATGCCTTAAAGAAATAACCATTGAGAGATGATCCCTCGGCCTTCAAAAAGTATATGGCACTTCTTCAATCAAAGCCCTCCTCGAATTTGCTCTTTTGTTTGGAGTTCACTTGCAACCCCCCCCCCCCCTTCTCTTGCCGTCTCTCGGCCTCTTGCTTGGTGGGTACAGTCGTTAGGCTTATTGACTGATCTCGGCTGTACTTAGCAATAGAAATGACTTTGACAGGGAAATACACCACCGGTATCACAGAGGTACAAGCATGAAAGGCCCCTATCAAAATAATATACTCTTTCACCAGCAAGGGCTAGGTATTTTCCCCCAGAGATAAAATGCAGTTTACTTGTGTTGTCTAATATAAAAAAAGAAGATAGATTCAGTGGTACAATGTTAAAATTGGAATTACATTTTTTATTTAATTAAAATAGTAAAGAGAATCTTTATTAAAGTTGTCTCTGACCGTGTCAGTTTTTTTTAGTGACATAAGATCTTTTTGAAGCTGATACAGTCTGTCACCCCAAAAAAAGTCCCGACACCTCATACCTTTTTAGATATGTCGCAGGCTCATTTATTGCCTCGCCTTGGTTGATCATTCACCTTTATTTGTGTTTTCGACAACAGCTTCTCTGAGACTCCTTCAGGTTTTTCCATGGGAGTGGAACACAATGCCGTGTGCGTAGAAGCCACCAAAGCACCAACCTGTGAGCTAATGAGAGGCCCCATGCTGTTATCTAAGGCTCCGGCTTCTCTACCACTGTTGCACTTCTATTAGTGGCGAGTACACACACCGGGCCCCGGCTCACATATGTTGCGCACGTACATTCTCTAAAGGAGGTTTCCCCGGGATGCAAAGGCTTGTAGAAGCCGCCGTTGTTCTTACAGTAGCCCTCGTGCACATGTATGCACTCAAACAAACACACACAACAGTCAGAAGTGGAGGATTCGATGGCACCAAAGACCACAATGAAACAAAGGCACAAATGACACCCTCCTGTGACAATCCCAATTGTAGCTACTTGCCTTTGTCTGATAATATATCAAATGCATTAAAAAAGAGCACTTACTTAATTGAACAACCTCTTCTGATTTGTTTGTGTTAAAGGAGAGAAGAAAATGTTAGACAACAGTGCGTGTGTGTGTGTGTGTGTGTGTGCGCGCTTTCCTTTGTGCACTGTGTGTGTGTGTGTGTGTGTGCGCGCTTTCCTTTGTGCACTGTGTGTGTGTGTGTGTGTGTGTGTGTCTGTTAAACCCCCGCCAAGCAGGGATGCATTATTTAAGATGCTGTTGTGATACTTGTGCCTGCTTAAAGGTCTCAGCTTCCTTTTAACACCATGCCGCATCAGTCCACCTCTGCCCCCACTTGTGGGGGGAACCAGAGTGGGACCTGCTGGCACTGGTCCACACATCACCTGGGAAAATATCACAGCAGGGGGAGGAAAGGAAGTGATATAGATAACCTTTTGAGTTTAGCACACATTCTTGTGAACTAAGAGACATTTTATGACCCTACCTTATTGTCATTTCATTGCTGACTTAAGTATTTTTCAGTTTTTACAAGATATTCAAGGATATTAAACTAAATGTTTAATTGTATATTTGTGTGGATTTAATGCCCATCTGAAACTTATTTTTAAAAAGGTGGTGTTGATATGTTTTCACATTCATAGACCAGCTCTCAAAGTGAGGAAAATAAAAAGGTTAAATGCCAGTTTCAGACAAGCACATAGAGCTGGACATAAGTGTTATTAGGTCTAAATGTGGAAATGCCCAGCCGCTCTCCTACTGGTGAAAAAGCCTGTAATGGAACATAGTATTATAAATTGAATATCGTTAATTACTCTTCATGCTATGCCACCAGCCGTGTGTACAGGGCAAAAAGGAAAAGCTTGGGAAAGTGGAGGGAAAAGCGTCTGCAGAGGAACTTCAGGGCCCCTCATTACACTCTGCCCCTGGGTATTTTTACGCCTTTTATTTCCCATCTAATGAACTGTTTACATTTTTCAGCTTTTCAGGCGCCACAATTATTTGTGCTTGTCCTTGTGTCACTCATTGCACTGGGCAAAAAGCAAGGAGAAGAGTTGGAGGGCATTGAAATGTGTACATAAATCTCAGTTTATTTGATTTTAATTATCGTGATTGTTTTGTAGTTGGGGAGCTTTCCTTTTACATTAAATTGACAGCGATTGTAGACTGCTTTAAATTAGCAAAGGTCATTGTTTTACAATTATTAATACATTTTCTGTAAACAGAAGGTTTTTAGATTTACTTTCTTCTTTAAGGACCATGGAGGAAGTTAAAAATCATTGTTAATTTAGACCATATATAGCCATGTATGCCCATATATTAGAAAGAAATTGCACACAAAGGAAAGATCCATATATTCACTGTAACTAAATAAATATAATTTGCTGCTCTGAGGATTATGCCAAACTGATTAGCATATCTGATATGAATTGTTATGCATGCATATGTAATTACTTTTTGATGGGTAAAGAAGAATTTTTTTTTTTTTGTCTGCTATCCATGTCAACAGAGGTAAAATGTGTGTTTTTGACAGGACATCAGAACCTCCATCGCTGCATTTGACGGGATGTGTAGAGTTTTAAAGGCAGGCCACTTTGCATAAAGTTAAGATGTACCTTTGTACTTTTCTTGTGTGCTTCCGGGAATAGAAGCAAATTCTCACCCAAGATTAAAAAAGTGACAAAAGACAGACCTTTCAAAAGGATTAAAAAAGCTCTTTTTTTTTTCTTTTCTGAGCAATAAGGTATCTTCTGAAAGCGCTCATTCTTTTTTAGATTACAAAGCCTGATTAGTTGTCTTCGTCTTAAGATGCGGAACACAGTCTTTACATACTGTAACTAGAATGAGAGTTTCAGTACATTGTCTTTATAGAATAGAAGATTTTACTATGGAACAGGGATCTGATATCTGCTTTCTTGACCTCAAGAGTGATCCTGTTGTCACTTAGCAATTTTTAAACACCCCAACTTATAATCTGTTATTGTATTAAGCAGTCAATATTGCACAGCTGTTTATGTTTTACATCAAATGGGAAGGCAGTAATCACTCAGGAATCTGATGCTTTCCAGAGGGGGAATCCATAAACGGGAGTGTGTACTGTAGGTACAGGGAGGTAGCGGCAACACTTTCATTTCACTGACATTTTCCATTCTTAAAACTTTCTTTGTTATCTGCACTGTTCTCATTGCAGAAACGCTTCATACATTCATCTGTAACAGACAGCTATTTAGAAATACCAAACCTGTATATGGTTTGAAGGCGACGTAAGTCTTAACATTCAAATCAATGCTTCTCCCAGGCTTCCTCGTCTCAATTACTGGTGAAGTCGTCTTTCCCCCTAAGTTTCACTGCAGCTCTTTAAGATGAAACTCGACTTAAATGGAATATGTGGGTGTTTTCGTGGCAACAAATGTGTGTGTGTGTGTGTGTATGTGTGCGCGCCTTGTGTACATGCTGTCTTCAAATTGATGCTTATTGTCTTTCTGGTTTCATTCAAATAAGCAAATCCTTTTAATGTCCTGACAACAATACAGTGACCACTTATTCACCCCTGAACAGAAGATGGGGCTGTAAAAAACAAAAAAAGAAAAGCTAAATTGAAAACAAAAAGTCAGCAATATTAATGAAATTTTTAGATAATCACATTTTAGAGGGACAAAATATGATCACAAATTATTTAAAATAAAAGACGATTATCTGCAGACATTTCAACAAAGGATGAAAAGCAGTGATTATTATATTATGTATGATTATGTCACCTATATTTGCCATATCTATGTATGGTATTGATGTTAATCAAAAGAATGGTGGGGAAGCATATTGACTTGTTTGTTTAAAACTATGATACATACATGGATTACATGTGTCTAATGTTTTACCTTATTTTTCTAGATATTTTAGAATTTGTTGTCACGTAATTGAGTATTGCAACAATTATCACAATCTTAAAAGTTAATAATTGACCTAATCGTTGTATGGCACAATCACAAAACAATTGCAAAAACATCTTAAACAGCAGATATGGACAAAGTGCTCTTGTGTAATACATGTTGGGTGGAGAGGGGGGCCTGTTTTCCCCACAGTCGGCGTTCTGTGGTTAGCTGTGGTCCCTGTGGTCGAGTATTGTTTGGGTGCGCTCTTTATCTAATGGGTTTTGTGGTCCGGGTCAATCAGGCTCTCCGTCTAGTCAGTAATTACTCCAGAGAGAACTGTGGCCCTCACCATCACGATAATAACAACCAAATCACATGAGCCATGACTTTCCACTCAGTGCTCCAGATTATGAGGAGAGGCCCCCCCCCACCGGTTGTGATTGGTTCCAAAGTTAATTTCAATCAAGCAACTTGATATTATCACTCTTGAGGCTAGAATTGGCCTTTTAAGTTTGATTTGTGCTTTTCATATGGAAGGTAGCATCAAAGTACTTGTGCAATAGCTTAATAGCTAATGGAAAGATACTGGGAAAGGATGCTGTATTTGAGAAAAAGAAAATATCCCCACCAGGTAATTGGTGTTCCTTCACTGATTCTCCTACTTAGTTTTATTTATTTAGTCGGGAACTAAGTAAATATAGAAAAAAGAAAGAATTCTTGTGGAGAAAAAGTGATATTTTCATTCCTATGCTGGTGTTTGCCTTTGATTTTGCCCACCTCCAGCAGCCCACCTAGAAACCCTGTCAAGGCAGGGAGAGAAAGCGAAGGAGGCTTAGTAAACACTTTCTGTGTCTGCTGCTGGTGTGTATTTAGTTTAGAGGGCATGCCAAGAGGCTGTTTTTCCATGGGTCGGGCGTCTGTAAACAAGCGGTACAACGGCAGCCCACTCTTCGACAATTGGAGGTGGCACACTCTGAAGTGTGTATGAAATGTGTGTCTGTTTGTCTTTTTTTTGTGGACATGGCATTCCCTCTTATTCTAGCCTATCTAGAGACAGAAAGAGAGAGAGTGAAAGAGGGTGTGTGTGTCTGTGTGTGTGCGTGCGTTAGAGAGAGAGGCAACCCCAAATCCGATGGGCCGCCAATGGGTGATGAATTATTCCCTGTCTGAGTCTCAGCATTGGTGTTATCACAGAGCCTGCCACTGCACTGGGATGACAGCAGTGACAGCCCCCAGAAAAGATTTAGCGCTGACAAGTGATACTTCCTCATAATACATCTCCCTGGCCCTCTCTCCTGTCCCCACTGTTCCACAGCCTCTCCAATCGCACAAGATGAGGTTTTTTTATCCCTCAACTTATATTTGTTTAAGTGGGTAAGATGGGGGGGCTCTTTGCCACCACTTCTCTGGCACGAGTGCACTAGGTACAGTAGATCACCTTGGAAGGAGGCATGGGCACAAACCCACACAGGCTTGTTTTCAGTACATGTGTTGTAGGGGCACACACACGCAGAGACACTCACACACATACACACAACCTGCATGTGTATGACTTGTCACCGAGTTCCATTAGGGGGCTCTCGTGCTTAAGGAATGCCTGTTGTGTTTTCGCTTCAACAACAGTACTAAGCCATATTTCCCCACTTGTTTTCTCTCTTTGCTGTCCTATTTCTCATTTCTCTTCTTCTTTTTGTCCTTCTTCCTCATCCTCCTCCCCCTGCAGAAAAGGTCACGTATTGCCTACAGTGATGAGGTGCGCAACGAGCTCCTGGGAGATGACGCCAGTTCCTCCGAGAGCCAGGTGAGGTGCTAATCAGGGTCCCAAACGACACCAGTGTGGGTGGCTGACTGGCCCCCAGGGTGAGGAGGTGGGCCCCTCCTAGGGGCCATCGAGCGCCGAAGCCACGGTATTGTCACCAAGTCACGCGGAAGGAACACTGTTTAATGCAAAGCTGGGCTACCAGTGAGTGGGCTCAGGGCATGGGACCAGTGTCTGGCCAAAGCCAGATTGTGACAGAGACACACACACACACACACACACACACACACACACACACACACACACACACACACACACACACACCTAATCACATATACAATATAATACACAATCGAAATTTCAATCTAAAAACACGGCCTCCCCAGTACCAACTATCCCATAGCTGTTCTCCAGCCGGGTGTGGACTTAGACCAATAATAGATCCTCCACACGGTCCCCACACATATAGAGACATACATGCACGAGAATTGCTAAATCTTGTTCTCTGGTCTTTCTTTAAACTCCAAGGGTGGCAAACTTGCGTAATATACATACACAAAATGAATAAGAACACAGGTTCTCATATTATTCTGATGACTGAAATATTTTGGTGCAGTGCTCCTTTAGCTCCTAAATATTTTCATTGATTATTTAATATCAGCCTTTAATCAAAAATCTCAAATTCTATTTGACTTATTTGTGGATTTGATGTATTATCTATCAACATATTTACATTTTGTTTTATTGTTTACTAAAAGACGATGACTGACATTTTGTTTGAATATCAGTTCAGCCTGTTGAATTCGAGGAATATAAACAACAGATAAAGACCGCATTAACAGTTTTCATTCATTGTCAGCAATGTCAACAAAAGATTCATTCCCAGCAGTTATGAAAGTGGTAATGAAAAGAAAAACTAATCTTCAATTGTCATCTTAATTGGCCAAAATATGTCACATGTTATTTAAAACTTGTTTTGAATAAATGTAGAATTGCATCAAAACAGTGATAAATCAACGGATTCAGCAAGCAGCGGTTTAACATTTAAAACGCACTTACCTATTGTTCACCTGCACAGCTGCCACTCATACGCAGCCACTCTCAACTATGACCAAACGTCTTTTGACTAATTATATATTGCCTTTAGAATCTGCTGTCAACTTGGAGGGGTTGCTGTGTCTCAAGGCACACACAATCACACACACTCGCATGCAAATAAATACTTTGCATTTGCAAATGTGCACTCAAAAAACAAAAAAAGACAAAGATGAATAATCAAATGCATATTTGCACATTTAGTCCCACAGTGTTTTATGTGAGTATATTTAGATGATTCACTGCTAAGCAAAGCTAAATAAAGTTGTCTGGGTTTTGTTTTTTTTTTTGAACATTTCCCTATTACCATTTCAATGATGACCCATGAACTTCACATCTTAGAAACATATGTATCACGAGCCAAGATGTGTAATTGAAATGCATATTCCTGGCAAATTAGTGAGACGCAAAAGTGACTCTGACATTTTATGCAGAAGTTGGAAGGAGATTTGCTGTCAGAAATGTCACATTTGCGACACTGATGAGTTCGATCTAAATCCTGTCAAGGAAAAGCTAAAAAATGTATCACATTTCATTTCAAATATTATTTTCCTTTCATTAAAAATGTATCTGAAAATATTTAAAAGTAATACTTATAAATATAGAATTTACACATCTCAAAGAAAATTGTTGGGAAATGTATTGGTATAGAATTAACACTGTGGAATGATGTTTTAAATTTTGGAAATTGCTGTTTTATTGTTGTAATTATTGGTTTAAAAATAGTTATTATTGACAATAATTACCAAATGTATTTTATATTGTTTTTATTTCAAATGATTACTTACTAAATGAAAAACAGTGAAATGTTGTGCTACTTTAACCCGTTCATGCACGTGTCAGAAAAAGGTAGCAGAATGTGACATCTGTAAAAAGTATCCACAGCTTCATTCTTAATTCTCAGTTGAACATAATTATTTAATTATAAAAAAGTAAAACAATATGCATAAAATTAAATTATTATTATTGGTAAAATGTATAAAATGTATTTACCTTAAAATGTATTTATCTTTGGGAATTTAGGCCAAACAAATCTAAGCTATAGTAAGTGAGTTTTTTCATATCATTTTATTTTATTCTCCCAACTTCTGTATGAGAAAAAGATTTATTATTGAATTGTGAAAAACACAGTATTAATTTGCAATAATAATGTCCGATGTGAAATAATTGTAATTATACCATAAATCTAAACACACACACACACAAAACCTTAGACAGAGTTCATGCAGGGGGCAAAAGCAAAGTAAATAGATGATATATGTTCTCCCTTTTTTCTCCTACGTGCTGTATTTACCTCATTTTCATTTTAAAACTTGTGGAGATAATACTTGTCGTGGTCTTGCTGTGAGTGGAGTACTCGGAACTTCAGGGTTTTTTATCTAACGAGACGGCGGTGATAAGAGAGGGGAAAAGATGGTGGGGGCTGGGGCAAGTCGGTCAATTTAATTCCTGACGATCTGAAAGAGGTCAGGATCATTTCATATAGCACTGGCTGAGCAGATCATTACCAGTCACAAATCTGTTGGTTACATGGCAAGGATTTATAGCTAAGTAAACAGGGAACCGTCATAAGTTCTGAAAATGGCGTGTTGGCCCTGCGATAATGGCTAAAGGACGATTTAATAGAGTTCGGCATTTATTCGTTATCTGTATGCGGACAGAGACTGAATTGGCACTATCGCTGTTTTTTTTAATAATGTGGTAGGCTACTATTGCACATTTTTTCTTTCTGTTTCCTCTGCATGCAACACACGCACAAATGTTGGTGAAGACACACACCAACACCAAACACACTCACAGAGAGACACCACACACAAAGCAGCAAATGCACACACATTTTTCACACACGAACACTATACGGAATAGTTTCGATTTCAGTCACAGCAGAAGGCTTGGCCACAAGAGATTGTGCTGGTTTGAGCCGGCATGGACCAGATTTTACAGGCTACAAAGGAAGCAGATTACCACTTGTATCGAATTCCGTATTGGATAAAAAAAATCTTTTGTTTGAAAAAAAAAAAATTGCTGATTATCATAACAGAAAAATTGCAGCAGTGCAATTTTGAATACTGGCTGGCATCACAAAAACACAAGGAAAGGCGCTCATGCAGGAGTAATTATAACATTTACAATATTCTGTATTTACTGCTCTATATCTCTTGAGCAACGCGAGCATCGTTGGCTATACTAAAGAATGGATGCCAAAGAAAAATAAAGCTAAACAGGAAGAAACGAGAAACACAGCTCAACATGCCCCCTCATATAGTTTTAACAAATCCTCCAAGAGGACTTGCAATCAGTCAGGCAGCACAAATGAGCTAGAACAAGTTTTGTTTGGTACCCATTGACTGATGGCAGAGCTGGGGTGAGGGATCGCAGGATCTGCTGGGTTTTTTTTAGCCCCAAATAACCACATCCACAGTGTAGTTTTAAACTTTGGCCTCTTCAATAATGCATTCTTCGTGGGGAGTTGCTGCTTAAGTATTGCGTCTTGTCTCTGCCGACATTTTCAAGGAGAAGAACTCTTTCGAAAAACATGCAATTATATCTGTTTACCTCCCACATTACAGATATTGACAATATAGCAGTGAACTGTTGTAGCTATATTTTTGGGGAAGAAAAAAAAAAACACTAATGCAGGAACTATTTTTGAGATGCTTCTAAAATTACAGAGGAAATGCTGTGACAAATGTACTTGATATTTTTGTTCGTGTTTTATATAGTATTGAGTCCTCCTGAATGTAATATTTTATGACAAATTTCTTTGAGTGCCTTTAATAGTGGTGTAATATAAATAGAGGAGACAAAGTATGCGGTACAATATTGTTTTTTGTTTAGGATTTCATTATAAAATAGGTACAACTGTTAAATGTTATTTCTCACATTTTATTCTGTCCAGAAGAGCTGATAGGAGCTGATGTTCACCTTTTTGTCACTTGTTCTGAATTATTTGAATATGAAGATGCAATTTTCTGACCCTCTCCCAGCTGTTTTTTTGAACCTTAAAGTAAGCAATCAAGTTTGGAATTCAAAATCTAAGAACTCTTTCCATATATGATACAAAATTATTGCAGAGTCACAAAATTCAAAATAAACAGCACAAGTAATAGTGGCCCTGAGCCTCCCTTTAGATGTGCTAACCTTTAATGTTGGCCAAGAAATGTGGATTAAAAAGAAATCACCTCTAAAAGGCTTGCAAATCAAGAAATCCTTCCCCTTTTTATCCAACCGGGTTGCATTCCCACGATAAGCAGCAGCCTTCTTTTTCTTTCTCTACAGCCCTCACTTAAGAACAGGCAAGGGAAGCAACCTATTTAATTGTGATTAGGCATAATTAATGGCAAATGGGATTGTTGCCCTCCCTCAAATGTCTGATTCATTATTACAGATGCAAGGTTTTCCAGGACAGGGAATAGGAATAACATTTCTTATTTACTTCTTTTTTCTTAAATTTGCTATGCTCTTTAATCAAAAATGTATAGCTATGCTAAGATTCATTTTTCATGATCTGTGGCTGTCCCAATAATAAGCTGCACTGTATGTATATACAGTGGTAGCTTCACGTAGACTTCTGTACATAATATAAACAGCATGCACCTTTACTGATATGCATAAGTTACATGAAATATTGACAGCATATCAGCATTGATAAACTGTGTTACAAATGGAGTGGCTCAGCATTTCTCCATTCGGTTCCAAAGGGCACATATTTCTTTTAATCCTTTTCCAGAGAATTCAGCAAAATGACAGATACAAAATATATTTGCAGACTTTATTTTACTCATTTATTCTTTTCTTGTGCTGTATCAACGTTTGTGATGTGACTTCCTTGATAATGTTAGTTGATATTGCAAGTCGAGCGATCCATTCCCTCTTTGTTTAATGTGACAGCACCAGGACTTGATCTTTGTTTGTTCAAAAAAGTCAGCCCGAGCGGCGTATTTAGCTTCTTTTAATGTTTTTGTCTTGTGATTTCCAAATGCTAAACATGCAAACAGATAAATCGTCATGGTTAATTCTGTACCAAGCCACATGACTGATCTTCTTCTTGCTGCGTTTTTTTATCTCTCCTTCACTCTCTCCATCTTTCTCTCTTCTCTCTTTTGCTCTCATGATGCAGTTGATAAAGTTGCGTGAAGAGGTAAGTGCTTCTCTGCTCTAACAATTTAAATTCTGCTTTCCCACTGAATTTTCAATTTGCCCTCCTTTCTCCCGTAGAAAATTAAAATCAGCTCATTTTTTTATGTCTGAGTGAACAGCTTTCAGGCCAATCCAATCATAATGAATTCACTGAAGGCTAGTTTCCCCTACCTTAAATATCAGAAAGTGATGATAAGATATTTCTGATACGCCTTTTTGAAGAAAAATATTGGGGAATGAAGCTTCGGTTATTGGGCCCAACACAGTTCAGAACTTGATCAACTTAGCTTCACGAGGGAACTGCTACTTCTATCAAAGATTTACTATCGCCATATTAGTTGCTTTCTGCCTTTTGTAATGAATTGGATCAAGGTTATCATAAGTGATATGATGTGTTTTAAGCTAAATTGCATGACGGCAGATTGTAGGGTAGTTTTTGTCATTCGCCACTGCATTAACGTCACCACCATTACCAAAGATTACTGAACTCAATTCATGACATTTTAATGTATTTCATTGTTTATATACGTACAATATAAGGTACCATGCACAGTATAATATATTGACGGCTTAAGTCATTAAGTGTCAACTCAGTGTTATTGTTGGTGCTCAATGAAAAGGTACTGTGTTGGTTCAAACAAAGAAAAATGTTGAAACTTGTCGATGCCTACATGAAATTCTTGAAGCTGTCAGGTACTGAACATTGCTGACTTGTTGATGATTTTAGTTTGTGAACATGCAACACTTAAAATATTATTTTGGTTTAGCTGATAGCTAGCTACAATACACAGCCAGCAGAAACAAAAATCATAGTTAGCTTTCTGCTTAGCTGATTATCTTACCAAACTAAGAATACTATCTAAAGGTTTTGTGAATTAATTATGACCAATTAGGAACCTCAATTAATTGGCATTAATGTTTTTTTTTAAATTCACATCACTTTTCACAAAAGTTTCCTTTGTCTAGTTCCAATAGCAACAGTTGGCATTACTCTCTTCACTATTATTCTCTCTCTTTGAGGTGGTGAATTCAAAAATAACTCTTTGTAGAAAATATAAAGTTGGACTTCCGCGACAACCCATCCATTTTTTTTGTATTAAAGACTGAAAGGTCTACAAACATAATTTAGAGAAGTGATTAGACGCATGATAATTCATATCAGCGGTCTAAAAATGCCTGATTGTTGCAACCTTTTAGATTTTAACCTTTGTCCAGCAATATTACTATATTACTCGAACACTATGTCAATTTTGAATGTCTCTAAGTTAATATCAAATATGCACGTTACAATCATAATGTTTATAAAATCTAAAACTATGTTGTAACATTATATACATCATAATCTTTTTTAATTAGCCTAATACTCATGAAGATCATATTTCAGAGAAAATGTATTTACATGTTTTTGGAGGTCACCTTATATATAGGACTCCCTTGTAAAAGAGACTGTGTCTCAATGGGACTTTCCTGTTTTAAAATAAAGGTTTATATTTATAGGCCTATATATTGCTTGTCCTTTGAAGCATGACTGATTTTGTATTTGCAGATGTACTTACAGTATGTTGTTAAATGTGCCTTTTAGTGAGGCTGTGTTCAAGAGTAATTCAGTTCCTAACAATGCCTCACCATTCACACCTATCCATAATTTAGAGCGCCAACTCGGCCCAGATGCCATGTTATCACGCTTTTCCTTTTATTTAGCTGTACTTTTGTTTTCCCTTCTTCCTCCCACTTTTTTGTGCATTTCTTCCTAGCCTAAGGTTTAGAAGCCATCTTGAGTTACCTCACCTGTCTACCTCTTATGGAATGGCCCCGATCTGTGTAATCGGGCTTGATTCTGCGCCCTCTTCGGCATTGCACTTCTTCATTGCAGTTTTTTTACTCTTCCGCTCTTCCTGCATTTGAATCAAAGGCTGGTACAGCTTATACACACTTAAGCCTTGCTTTTAAAAAACTATACTTTTTTTCTTCAGCTGAAAAACATGTTTAAATATTTAGCACCCATATTCACAGCTGTTTGACACTTGTAATTCCTCGTCTTACAAGTCCCAAACAAACGGCACGGAAGATCACACAGTCAGTCTGAATCACAGCTGTCATCATTATTCACTTTGACTCTCCCCCGCCCTTATTGAAATAATAAGGAAATCATCTGAACTTTGGAAAATGGTGATAGTAACCGCCTGTGTTTGATATTGAAAAAAGGCAGGAGAGCGAAAGAAGAGGGGAGAGATTTCTTTTGAGCTACAGCTGCATTGTTCTGGGGCTCCCTGTTAATAACTTACAACTGAAGAGTGTTTCTTGACGCAAAAAAGCACAACAAAAAAACACCATTTTCATGGTTCCTAAGAAGATCTTTGTTCAAAATGTAGGTGTCAGATGAAAAGGCATACATGCATAGGCAGAAATGGTAGTGGGGGTGTGCCAGTACACTCAGAAATGCACAATATTTACCATATATTGTATTTAAATCCTTTGCTACTAGGCTCCATGAGAGGATCAGACATGATTTTGATGAGATCCTTAGTCTTTTGTAAGTAGACTAATGGCAGATCTGACTTGCTATCCAGTAGCTGAGCTTGAGTAGGCGTTAGGGTATGTGTGTTTTATTCTGAAGGGTTCATGATGGTTATCACAACCACAGGGGTCAAGCCTTGATATGGGATCTTGTAGCACAGTAAGGGCTGGCAGCCACTTTGCATTTCCTTCCACAAAAATGCTGACAAAGATGTCTTGGATTTTGCTTGCTAACAGCAGAATAAAAATGTAGCTGAACACTTCGATACAGTCAAATGTTTGTGGGTGTTGTGTGACATTTGTATATTGGAGCGAAATTGCTTATCTGGAGTGTTAGAGTCACCTCATGTTAGATAAAGTTTGTAGACCTAATCTCTCTATCAGTCTCCACTGTGACTACGTAGTGTAGGATGTTTAGTTTTAATTTTACATGTTCCTTTCCATTATTTTCCATGGCATCATCCTGTGTCCATGGCTGGATTGTTTCATTATTAGGGCCATCACAGTGTGCTATTACTGGATTCTTAGTGGCTGAACTCTCACCTTTTCCTTCAGGGTTTGTCACCGTCAAACTCAGGGCGCATTATTCTAATGATCACACACACATATACGCCACCACTGCCACTGTTACACCCCCCCCAGCACCCCCCCCTCCCACCTCACACACCCACCCTCACTCACCCTCCCCTCCCCCCGGGCCTAAAAGTAGACAGAACGAGGGAGAGAAAAGCGAGAGAGAGAGAGAAATTCGGGAGGAGAAAGCTTTGAAGTGGCTTTCCATCGCAGTGAGTCTGCCGGCCGTCTCCCCGAGACGTGTCACCTTTGCCGAGAGGGAATAGGAAAATCACGTTTCGAATGGTAATGATAACATACTAATCACTTGAGCTCTTTGAAGAACCCGGGGAGTGTGCTACTCTGTCAGTATCCCTGGCTGCTTCATGCTCCCAGGCGCGCACAGGCACTGCAGCCATGGTCTAGGTGTAGTAGCTTAAGCATTGCATGTCAATACGTCCCCTCTGATCCATAGGGGCTCATTATAGCCCAAGCTTGGTATCCATTTTCTCCCACGTGCAACTGCCACCATCTCTGCTGGTGCAACTACTACCTCCACACCCATGTAACCCCTCCCCGAAACCCCCTACCACACCCTTCACCAAAAACACACCACACCATGCATCCTGTTCCACTCACCATCTCCTCATCGCTTTCCTCCTACCATTTTACCACCCATTCATCCACCCGTTCTCCTATCCCTCCATCCTCCCCCTGCCCTCCCTTTAACTATTAAAAAGTATCTCTGCAATTTTAAATGACATCTGTCAGCGGCGCGAAGAAAAAGGAAGCGAGGGAAAGAAAAGAGTTCAGAGGGAGTTTTCTCCTCCTTGCTCTTTTCCCATCCCTCTTATTGTCAAACTTTGAAAAGTGTGTCATTGACTTTTTTTTCTCCACGTTTTTCATTTCCTCTGAGTGATTAGCTGGTACACATTTTGACAGCCCAACCAAAACTAGAGATTTCACTTCTCCCCCTGTCCCCTTCGCTCATGTGATGGGCATAAACCCTTGTCAGAGAGGCGGTTGTCATTTGTCAGGTTGTTTTTGAGTGTCAAAAATGTTACATCTGATCAGTTTCTTAACATAGCATATTAGAAAGGCCATGAAAACCAACAACATTTGAGTCAACATTTAAGTCTTCCATGTTTATGCTGTTTATGATCCTACCTACTGAATGCAGTTTGGGTTTAATGAAAGCTGGGTCTTAGTTTGGACTTGCACATAAAGTGTATCACTACAGTGGGCAATATGGCTCTGTAAATGTTGTTTGAAGTTATGTTTAAAGTGAAGTTGAACAAAATCATTAACAATAAACTTTATTGAAATTACAATGCGTGTCTGCCTAATAAAACAATAATGGTCAATATCCAGGCATTATTTGAAACAAAGAATGATCAAACAGTAGCTTCCATGATTAACCCCCTTGTGATACAGTATGCCACAATCTTTTAATGAGAGACGCAGTTTATGAGATCTTGGGAATCGTGTTAAAAACAATAAGGTCAGAAACACAGAAGCAAACTTAATGCAGACAAGTGGAGAAACACCCTAAAACAGTCATGTTTTCCCTGTGACAGGTCATGGAGAACTGTTCTATCCTCTTGAAGAAACTAAACACAAACGCATGTTTTGTGAATTTGAGGGGAACCTCCATGGGAAAACTGTGGTTAAAAAATGCCATTATCTAATTTTATAGCAGTTTATTGCAACCACAACCAAAGCCTGTGAGATGAGTCATAGTTAGTGAGTCTCTTTTGTACAATGATTTCAAAAATGTAATGTTGAAAACATGAAAGGGGGTATTCCCAGCAAGAGAGTTTCTGCTTTCTTAAAAAATAGTTTTTAGTACTCATTGAAAAATTGACCTGTAGCTATTAGTCGATATGAAATTCAAGGTCCCCGGATCATGGCAGTGGAAAGAAGTATGTTTAAAGCAAATAGGAAAACATTTAAGATATTGTCAGGTAACCTCATCTAATCACTCACAACATGTGTACAATACTCACTAAAATCACTCTAATCTCTAATTTCAACTCTTACAGGTAACATTATGTGTGTAACCACACCATTTAATTCAGGATAATAAAGCGTGTATTACTTTAAACAAAACCAAAGATCAGGTATTGATCAACATGCATTGCCGTCAATATAAGATATTTGTGTTAATGTTGCATTGGTTCCTCGTATTATTTTTTATTTGGATAATAAGTGTTTATAATGCTAATAAAAACTAAAGAACTATATGCATATTGTATATGTATTTAAGTATAATTTATATATGTTAATACATGGTGCAGTAATTGGATACACAAACACAATGAAATAAGGCCACAATAGTAGATTCTTACGTTTGAGTCCTAAAGATGGAAATCAAGGACATCAGTTAACAGAGGAGATATTTTATAGCCTTGCTTGTCAGACATGAATTGTTTATCTATAGAGAAGAAACCAACACCACAGTTTTTTTTTTTTTTTTTTGGTGTCTAAGGAACTGCTATCAATTGATATGTGCGCGTATGATTAGATCCCTAGCTAACACCTTGATACTCATAAACACCCAGTTTGGGAAAAAACTATAAAATTGCTTATTTAATTATTTATGAAACACATCTTTTCTCTGAAATGCTCTTTGAAATCCATACTTTCAATGGGCAGCCCTGTCAATTGTTGATAGCAGTGTGTAAGCCAAGAGGGGCTGCAGTAACTCATACATCATGAATACTGTTTTGGTCCACTAATGTGTATAAACAAGAAGCAGAAGAACTCTGATAGTTTTCTTTAGGATAATTATTACATTTCACACCTCTATAATAATGTTCCTCTTACATACATTTATGACATTAATGGATTTTTTAAGGCTTAGATATTATTATTATTATTATTATTGTACTTTGTATGTTGCTTTACTATCTACAATAAATGGGGTAAAAGTTGATTTGAAATGGTTGAAATTTCTCCTCCAGTTGGAATCCATCAGTGGAACTGTATTTTCTTTAAACTGGAAAGCTTCAAATAAAACAGTATTTTTATTTTAATTTGCTCCACCTCCCTGCCTTAACTTTTCTCTATGTGCAGCAGAAGCCTGTGCTGTGAAACAATAAGAGGAGGCAACAAACCTCAAAGTACTTGTTTTTATGTCCGAGATGAGGCAGCAGCACCTCTTACATTGTCAGCCTCAACATGAATATGCTTGATATTCCATCAGCATATAACACATTGTCATCCATGAAGGTTATTGCCAACCTGGCTGTATTATGTTGTTGCTGTGGATGTGGTCTGTCTGTTTAGGTGACAGTGTTGATGTGTTTCTTTGAAATGGGTCCCAGCCCTCTCAATCAATTTTTTTGTGTTTGTTTTTTCTGGCTTTATTTTATTTTTTTTCCCTCCATTTGTTGCAGAGAGCACATCTGTTGGACAACACAGAGAAGCTTGAAAGGTCATCACGGAGACTGGAGGCCGGCTACCAGATAGCAGTAGAAACTGGTACGTATTCTGTTTTTGGATTGGGGTTGGGAAGGTGTGGGGGTTCAAGATAGTGGTGAGGATGAGTGAGCGACAGCAAATTGTCTTGCTCATATGCGAGGTGGGTGGATATGTGTGTTTGTGTGTGTGTTTGGGGGGCTCGAAGAAAAAAAAACTCTTTCCTTGACGCCTGATGACATTCTCGGAAGCACATCAAAGGCAAGCCAGGGAGGGAGAGAGAGAGGTGTACAGGCGACAGATCGGGCGCCGCTTCTCCTTGCTCTGCTCCTGAAGAAAATTCGTGCATCGATAGTGCTGTGTGTGTATGTGTTGTGTATGCGTGTGTGTTGGGTGGGTGGTGGTATGTTGTGGGGTTTTTTTTGGTTTTTTTTACACAAACAGACAGGGGGTCTATGAAAATAAACAACGTCAGCATTCCTCCTGAAGTTCTTAATTCAGGAGTGCAGAAGGAAGAAAAAAAACATAATATCACTTTCTAAATAAACCATCCAAAAAAACGCACAAACTCCTTTTTTTCCCCTCATTATCAAGGATGGTTTTTATCTTAAAATAGGAAAAAAAGCTCATTGGGATCTTAAATAGATTTAACCAGTTAGCATATTTTTTTTCCTTCCTGTCTTCCTTCCTGACAGTCACCACATTATTGAGGCAGAGTGTATTCCTCAGAGATGTATCAAAGCTCATTCTTGAAGTATCAACCAGCTTTCTGTGGCTTCCGTTGTAGTTTTGAAAAAGTTTGTCAATTTACACTATAATCGTGGGGTGCCTGGCGTGTGCGACATCGACAGATTTAATAATTCAAGTCAAGGAAGGTTCGCACACAGACCACCAGCTTTTGATGTTCTCTGTAACTTGCATTCACAAATTCATAAATACAATCTACATTCTCTGCTTAAAAATGTTGATTCAAATGCCTCACATGATCCTGCCGTTACCCGGGTTTCTCGACTGTGTGAAATTCTGCGACAGCCGCCAGGTTTTTAATTTTACCCAGTCGTATCATTCACTAGAGTGGATCGTTTTTTTATGTTTCCCCTCACAGCTGGGTTGGTGTTAAAGAAGTGGGCCGTGGCTTAACAGTGTTCAGTACCTACTGGGCTCGGCGGTTTCGCCCGCTGTAGTCGGCCACATGCCCCTTGACCCTGTGTCACTGGTTGCCGTCTCATCCGCAGTGTGTGCGGCTAGCTAAGAACAATGCTCGTTTATCCTGGCTTGGTCCCACACACTTGGCTTGGTCCACACCAGCTGGGGCTGTGTTTGTGTTTTGGTGGGGAAGCTTCGCCCTGCGTCTTTAATCCATGACCCCTTCCTTTACTGTGCTGTCGATACCAACCCTCCGCTCAGATGCACAACCTGAAATGGCAATGTCTCCAGGTCAAGCAGGGAATACATTTGCACAAAGAACATAGATACACAGGGAATATGCAATCCTCCACCAGACTAATTACTATATATGCCAAGCTCTCAAATTCAACAAACACACTGGGCACAAACATTAGGTTGCCATATTTATCCACTGTTTTATAAGGTTTGACAACAGGGTTTTCCATCTGATCCCAAATTCAGTTTGGTCTTTAATTTAGTGTTGTTCACCCATCTCAAACTCTATATATCTTCTCTTGTGGTCCCACAACGGCTCGTCACAACACTTCCCAGACATCTTCATGAAATCCTGCACTTTTTAGATCACAGTCCTGCAATAGTTCTTAGAGTGTTGAGACACAGTACACTGAGGACTGGGATTTGTCTTTTTGCAAACACTAAACTGTTTATTTTTATAGTCCAACAAAAGCTCCATGTATTGTAGTTCCTTCTCTTTCAAACCAACAAATGCAAAATAATAAAAAAAAATCCAAGAAGTGCGCTGCGTTTTATTCATGCACGTTATAAAAATTGCATTGGCAGTTGTTGAGGAATAAGCTTTGAGTTTTAAAACACAGAGGTGTGGCACCCATAGACGTTAAACAAGAGTAATTAGAGCGTTAAGTGTTTCTCCAATCAGACACTCTAGTCATACTGTAAATACTCTTTTTGCCAAAAACCTCAACTCTCCTCAGACATCTAAGTGGTGCTTTTTACGAAGAGCAGTTTAGCGTCGTTATTTTGCAGTAATTCAAAGTTGCATTCTTCATCCATAATGACACAGTAGCCCTTAAGAACTGTAATTGACCAATGGGGAAAGTGGAACAAAAAGATTTTATTTCAAAGAGATAGATCCTGAACAAAGAAATGGCGTAGAAACTCAGCTTTGTCCCCTTTTCTCTTTAGCGTCGACAATATATATCTCTTAATGACCAGGAACAAAAAAGCCAGGATGCTTCTGGGTCACATTTAAGGGAAAAGAGAGAACTCTTAGTTCTAAGAAAAGATGAATCTTCACACAGTACATTTTATCAGATTTGAGCTTTTTCCCCTACCATTCTCAGTGTCTCCAGTGTATTTAGTGAAAACAAAGACTTGCCAAAAGCAGTGAGAGCCCTCAGAGAGATATAGGGGAGAGTCTTTGGACATGCAGAGCTATTTACCACACGCACCCTCAAGAACCAGGGTCCTCTGTTTGTCTCATAAATAAAGTATAGAACTTCATTAGTGAAGAGCACTGACTTAAAAGCCCAAGCATAGCAACAAGCAGACATGGGGGCTAACCCAGTTAAAGAGGGCCCTAAATAAAGAGGGAGGGCATGCGGTTAGCCAATTTAAAGACATTTGAGTCAGGGGCATTTGAAATGCCCAAATGTGGAGTCTTGACTGATGTTTAAATCAAAGACATGCCAGATAGTCCTTCCCTCCACAGTTGAAACGATTTTGAATGATTTATGATTGCTTGTTTGGAAATAAATAGCATGTCAGATAGGACATCTAAGTTGCAATGATTAGCTATTCCACCTTTTTGATTATTATTCATTGAGGGAGAGAGAGTTGAGTTTTACATACTGACTGACAGTTCATACAAGACACAGCTTAAAAATGTTCCATCAAACCCTTGCTGAATTTACCAGTTATGGTAATAAAACTCCACTGTTTGGTTTACCAGCATCACTCTAATAAATTAATTGCTTCAAATTAAATTTGCTTTGTTGTGTCTGTTGCATTTGCTGATGGCACTGTAAATGTGAGGATGGTACTGAATTTAACAGTAATTGTAAACGTAAAAGTAAACTATTAACTTGGAACTGTGGTCTCATTGTAGCAGCAGTAGTTTTATGTGTGCTTGAAGCTTTTGTAGTTTGCTTGCAGATACATGACTCATGCAGGTATAATGCAATTCTGAATTTTTAGATTTAATTTTAAAATGTATTTTTACAATAATGAATGGATGAATTCATCTCTGAAGCAATATTTTCAAATTGTAAGACTCAGTGAACCAACCGGCAAATGTGGAGTGAATTTACTTTGAAAATTCATCCCCCTTTATACTTGTACAATTGACACAAATAACTTTGCAATGCCAGAAAAATGAGCTCCTGAAACAAAGACAGAGACAGACAAAAGCCTTGCTACTCTGCATTTTAAAGGTGGCCAGCAAGAGAAGAGAGAAGACTTCTTAGGCGAGTGTTCTTGGTGGTTTAGGGGCCTGTAATCAATCCTACAAAATGAAAACAGCTCATTAGGGATTGATTTCAGACGCGTTTAGATAAGCAGAGAGGGCTGGGGCTGGCCCCCAGGGGCCCCAGCCTCTAGCCCAAAGTTCACACCATGCCAGGTAGAGAGCAGCACCGCAGGCTATCAACTTTATTAGGATGGAGATAAGCTGATTAGACCTTGTCAATCAAAGGTGCTAGTGACTCAATCATGATCCAGGGGACTTTTCTTTCTGCCTCTCCCGTTTTCTCTCTCTTCCCACTCTCAAATCTCCCTCTCTTTTTTGTGATAAATCATTGAAGCGACCAACAAAGTGGCAGCCATCGCTGGGCTAAGCTAAGCAGCCCTGCAGTTGTCACCAAGGCAGACGCGTGGGGACCCTGTGATGATGTGACGACTATATTAAAGAGTACATCAATTTGTTTTAGAGCAGTTTGATTTTCGACTGCAGTGGTATTAAAAGAGAGGGGGGGAAAGAGGGGAGGGCGAGAGTGCCGGCGTCATCGAACATGATTCCAGTGGCAGAGCAAGGGGTGCTGGGACAGCGAGAAATAAATAGATACATGACAGAGTGACGAGAAATAAATAAATATATTTTTGTAAACATAAAAAAAAAATCTTCATGGCTCCCTTTTGAAGCAGAGTGTGGCTTTGAGTCTAGCTGAGAGTCCATGGGCGCTGGAGTGGCCCAGTAACACAGCACACGTTTGTCCCGACTCTCTATCTCTCCCCTTCCATCTTCGTCTCTTTCTCTGTTTCTCTCCCACTTGCTTTATTTCTCCCTGTTCCCTCTAAAGATCAGACTCGATGCTTCTTTTGGTGCTGGGCCACCAAAGTGGCGCTCGCTCCTCAAATCCATAAGCAAACACTTAGAAAATTACATAATCAGTTACATTTATGAAGCCCAAGTGATATTTTAAGCAGAGGCTATAATGAGCTCTTGTCAAATGTTAAATCATTCTTTAATATTTACAATATTTGGTTAATTCAGAGCAATATGAACTTTTTTATCATGTTATTAAAAAATATTTCTACAAATTAAAATCCTACAAAAAATAAATGTTTTTATTGGAATGGACATTTCCATTCCCCTAAAGGATTCAATATAAATAATACCCACAAGCAAACCAGTGTTTAATTATTTTTGTTAATTCTCATACTTTTTACCAGATCAATTTTAAATAGTTTATATTATTAAGTTGAAATTTTGTGTGACCTGCTAATACACCACAATTTGATACTTGGTGTTTGATTTTTTTTCTGTCACTACAGGAATGATGTGTGATATATATATATATACAGTTTGTATGCAAGTTAATATTTTTCTTATTAACATGAAGCTGAATCTTTTCTCACTTCTAATTTTAGTTTATTCTCTCTGTTCTACAATGTACTTTTGAATAGTGAAAGGATCTCCTTTTCATTTTCATTTTTTGCTTAAGTGAATTTCCTTTACGTATAACATAATTTTTTGTAGGTTGATACAATCAGCATGTTGTATTGTGTTAAAAAGGAATTTGAAGTTATTTAATAATTGTTTGATTACTGGAGCCGACAGTTGGGACTTACACAGCTTGACATTACAGCTGAGGAGAAAGGAGGCCTTTTAAAAAAAAAAAATACATTTAAAGGAAAACGATGTTATTCTATAGCTATTTAAAAAGAAAATAATTATTAAAACTGCTCCCAAAATTTTTCTTGAAACCATATTTCCTAAATATATATTCTTCAGCGCATAACATCTCGCTCTCAGAAAATCTAGCCGTGGGTGAGCTGTTTATCGGTAAACCCCCGGTGGATGAAAGGCGTAGCAATAATGATTTTTTCTTTCCTAATCGGACCTTGTCAGCAAGGCGTCTTATCGTGGAGAGGAAAATGACACCGATCCTATCGAAGAGCCTGGAGTCCGAGTCGGCGGCGTGTGTCCCCCCCAATCATGGCCGGCCGTGGCCCAGCCATATCTAGCGCCGCCACAAACGGCGAGCTACGCTTTTTTCATGTGGACTTCAAAAACGTTGCGAGTCATTAAAATTGCACCCGCGTTCGGCAGCAGGGATCAGCCGCTCTGGAGCGAAAATGGGATGTGGGAAGAGGAGACTCGCTAAATGTGTTAATTCCATCCTCACATGTTTAAGGCTTAATTTTAATCTGTTTGAGGGAGGGGGAGGGGTGGAGGGACGATTGGAAAGGGGGGCGGGAGGGGCAATGAGAAAGCCTCGCACTGCAATAAATCGCCATTATCTTTGACACCCTAGGACTCAGCTGTTCCAGGGATTTGGGGGTCCACTGGCAACAGTGTATATCGTAGGGTATGAAAACACTGTTTACGCTTGAACTGCGGTAGCTAAGGTGCAATCACCAGTTTCAGGCTGCACAGACAAAAGGCCTTACGTGCACAATGGCCAGCTAGCATACATACCCTCAATAGAAGAGCTGAACCAACAGACTCGAGTATGTGTTTGTGTGTGAGTGTGCGGCTGTTTCCCTGTGTGTTCATGGACAAGTCTGTTTTTCCCTGTGTATCGACAGGTGTTGTCGCAAACATCCAAATATTAGCTTAACTTAAATGGCACAACAAAGATGTGTAAAATTAAATGAACCTTACACCAAAGATAGATGCCGATTAAAAATGTCCTGACTGAATAATGCTGTTTCAGTTGAGTCCATCAACTACTACAGCAACTACTAGCCTCATTGTGTCTCTCTGTTAGGTCTGCACAAGGTGTTAGCTAGCATTAATACAATTATGAAAAAAATCTAATAATTAGACCTTTAGTCGGTTATTAGCTTGAACAAGCCTCTCAATATAATGAGACTCTTGGAAGTAATGATCTGACTAGAGCGCTCATTGGAGCTTTCATGCTTAGTCAAACACGAGGCAACATTGCTAAGAGAAATGTTGGTTTTCCATTTTGAAATTATGCTTACATTGTTAAATAAAATCCTAACTTTGTAAGATGAGACAACGGCATTAGTATTGTTCACTGAACACATGCAATCCTACAGCTTGGTCAACATTTCTCAATAGCAGACCATGAAGAATGTCCCCAACTATGGTAAATATGTAATTTTTTGTGTTTCACCACACTCCACTACACTACAGATCAATCTTGTAACAATACATTCTGTAAAAAAAAGACCATTTCTGATTTCAGCTTTGATTAATGCACAGTGTCACTTAGTAATAACCTTGAAAATGAAGTCATTTTGGCAGAGTTTGTAAATTGGTCTATATTCTCAATCAAACCTCATCCAAATCATTTATTGATATCATCTAATCCTTATCTCAAGATACGAAACACCCTCCAATTGCTAGATAGTGGTATGCCACTATATCTTAAAAGACACCTTCGTCTCAACCTTAAATCAGGTTTTTTATTCTTTCTATTTTTAGGTTACAATAACTAAAAAGATACCCCCTGCCATCTTGCATGCAGAAGAAAAAAGTGTAGCATTGACCTCTGGCTGACACAGAGAAGGCTGAGGGTGGGTGGGGTGGGTTGTGGTGGTGTGTGGGGGGTGGGGAGTGGAGAAAAAGAAAGCAGCAGAAAGCACGACAGAGTGGAGAGAGCTAAGACAACAACTGTGAAGAGCCGCATAGGGTTAAAGAAAAACTGTTTCAGAAGGAAATGGGAGACAAAAGCGAGGACTTGGAGCCCCCATGGGCGCTTTTAAAGAGCCGCTACATCTGAGGCGCTGAAATATTAAAGGGAGAACCAAAAAAATAAAAAATAATAATTAAAATAGTGAAATAAAGTAAAGGAGTGGCAGTGAGAGAGAATTGTGCCACCTTGTCACCCTAGGATGTATATCAGAAATATTGATGAGAGTGATGAGAATGACTCATAGATGACAAGAGGATTAATGTCAGTGAAAACCCCTTAAAGGAGTTAAAAAGATTTATCAGAGTGAATGTGGATAGGCTGTATAGAAACACGAGATCGATATGTTAGGAAGGAGATGACTGTAACAACCACATTTATTTTTTTTAAAACATTTTCACTTGTTTACAAAAACAGTCCCCAGGTTTTCAGTTGACCAGTAACCACCCTTACATGTGTTCTCATTTACAGTGTAGTAAAGTGGTGACCATCTTGTTTATAAAGAGGCAAGCTACTACAAAGCACTTAATAATGACAACTACCATTAGCAGTGTGTCTTCACAGTGAGTCTTCTCCTGTCAAGCTGGCAGACATAAATGGGCTTTTTAAAAAAATGCAGATTCAACAGTTTTAAGAAAGAAAATTGTTTAGGGCACAGTTGTGCTAATACTGCTTTTCAACATTTTCCTTTTGCTTTTGCTCATAGCCATGTAAAATGGCATTGGTAGTTGTTAAAAATAAAATCTGTGGATTTCAGCCACATACCTGTGATGCATCATGGCATCAGTAGTGATACTTTAACAGTAACTGTATTTTGTAACAGTATTTATTGAACGTGATTAATGACTTAATTTTCATTTGTTTGCGTTCAGGTGAAAACACATTTATCACAAATAATAGAGTATTACAATGACAACTCTAATATTTAATTCATCTGTGAGTGTAAACTTTTTCAGATTAGGATACTTACCTCACACTGACCCTAATGGCACAAGAATGAACTCAGAAGAGAAGGAAAACCTTAATCACATTCACAGTGCAGTTGACAAAGTGTGTCAGAATTAGCAGTAGTTAGCAGACAGTCTAAGGCAAAGTTACTAATAGTAGCTTGCTACCCAGCTGACTGCTGATGTCATTTTAATGTAAGTAGTCTGCTATCATTCACTTACTATAGATAAGTTATCCAAAATGTATTTTTAGGCCTATTCATTGCTCTAACAGTAAAATAAAATACTTGGAAATACATGGAAATAAGTAAGAAATAATAAGTAATATTTGTTTTCTGAACCTAAATGCGGTGTTCACCAAAACATAGAAGAAATTAGGTCTTCTCTTGCCCTGTACCTTTTGCCCTCAGTCCAAGTCCAAAATTTTAGGCATTCTTGCTTTGCAGTTTTCTCTTAATGGTTGTCACCATAACAGTAAATATAACTTTTAAATGTCTGCAGTGCCACCATATCCATATGAATTTTTTGTGTTTATTTTGCCTCCTCAAAAAGTAATCAATCACAACCTTATCATAACCATTTTATTTTAGTTAAAGGTATGCACATTCAACTTGTGTTTCTCATAGTCATGTCATTCTCAAGCCAGTATTTGAAATGCACACTGGAGATTTATGAATTATATATTGCAATAAACTAATTTCTTGTTAAATGTGTTTATGAAAGTTTTCTGGAAAACCATTTAATACTAATACTATTTAAAATACTTGGACATAACGCATTTTGTTTGTTAAATTGTAGATACAAGTTTTACACCTGTGGATGTATGGTTGATTATAGCAATAGATGATAGCAAGAACAATCACACAACAGTAGTCACATTACATCTGTTAATGTGGTTTAATAAAAATGCCAATATGTTTTAAGTCATAAGATTACTGGGTTTGAGTAATCAAGGGCATTTTACTGATTATTATATTATTGTTACTTTTAAACAAGGTATTATAAAGAAGATATTAGCAGATTATTTTCAAAGTAACTTTCCCAGCTGGGGACTGCATTCGAAGGTCTTTGAGGGAACAACCTAACAACAACAATAACTCCTTTTTAGCTTAAGATGGTGTAGCTTCCACTTTGTTGTCAGAGTCATTTAGTGAATGCACTGTGTGTCAGTTTTGTTATACTCACACAGATGTTTTTCAGTCGCACAGATAGAGACCCTGTAGCCTCACGTCTGCAAACTGCAGTGTGGCACCAAGGCTTATATTCTTCAGATATAAACTACCTAGTCTAAATCTAAAAAAGTACAACTGATCATGATCCCAGCAACAGTAAGTGTTGGCTCTAGCCGTGAGGAAAATATTTGATCCCATGCTAGAAAACCATATAGGGCTAAATGCAGTCATTAGCTATTTATTAATCTGCATCTTCTATAGAAGTTCCCTGTGTCTCCCACCCTGCAAGACACACAATTATACTGTACAAACACAGTGAAGCACATTAGCCATCTCCGTCTGTCCTCGCTCCTCTTTTCCTCAGTGGTAGCCCCAAGGAGCACAACCCCCCTCCCCTGTCGGAGGAGCTTCCTCCTTGGCTGTCCTGTGCCCATCAGACAGGGTGCCCGCCCGTTTAAGACACCCAGGGAACATGAAACGGAGCCGGGCCGAGATGTCAGCTGGTTGCCCCATCTGCCAGTCAGTGGGATGGTAAAGCTTTTGTCCTGGGGGGTAACCTTAGGACTACTCTGCATCCTGCTCAAGCGCGTTTGTGTACGCACATGTGTGCGTGTTGCTTTGGGACAGGAGACTCTCCTTCACAGTTCTGAGCAAAGCTAAGCCACAAACAACATGCTGACATTGCCTTTGTTAATTTATGGGTGACTTGTGTGCACATACAGGATTGTCACATTTTGGCCAAAATGACCAGTATTTAAATTTGGATTCTCTGTTGTCAGATCAGGGCAAAAATAACTGCTGTGTTTATCATAACATTTTGAATGTATAAGTCTCAAACAATTGTCCTCTGTTGGATTGAAGTTAATTGGTCTCATTTTAGATCTACTCACTTCTTATACATACCACAGTAGAGCACTCATCAGAATTTTAAATTGCCTGGAACTTGTCTCTATCCTTTTTCTCTTCCCCTGTTAAATAACATAACCTTGACAGTACAAACAGTTTGAATCTCATATAAATGAACCAAGGCACTGAGTGAATGGAGGCTGGCCGACTGGTTGAAACGAAGCACAATTCCACTCATGTATTCTATCGTTCGGTAGATAGGCCGCGCCCTTGAGCTGCTTTAGGAGGGAGGCGCCGCTTGTTCTCACTCAGTAAGAAGGTGCTGAAAGGGGGCCTCTGTGCATGCACGAATGCACGTACATAATCCTTTGGACGGGTCTATGTGAGCCCAAGAGTTCCTAAAAAGAAAATACACGCAGACAGCATGAACTTATTTATTTACCACTGGGTTATGCTTTTGTAGTTTTGCCTGTCAAGGATATCAGCACAAGTTAATATGTGTGCTTTTGCGTGTGTGTGTGTGTGTGTCTGGATGTGTGCTTCTCCTAGTTATATGTGCATGTCTCACGTGCTTTGCACCTCACTTGTTTCAGGCTCAGATAAAATGTGATTTATAACAACAAAGTCATCCCTTTCCTGTGCTGTAATCATTTTTAGTCAACTTTGACTGTTGACTGCCATGTAGAAAGCTTCCCTAAAGTAGTAGTAGTTCCCATTCTCACATCAGTCAGTCTCACCGCATGATGTATGTACTGTAGTGATAGTCCTGAAGGGCTGATGTATGCACAGCTCTACACCAGCAAGTCCTCTCTGAGCACATCTATGATCTTGGGTTACTCAATCATCAATCAAGGCCAACTGCAGCGTACTGTACTGTCGCCCATCTTTTAAAGCTCAGTTGTGAAGGACTGGCTAAGATGGCCTAAGGGACACTTTCCTTGGTCTGGCCCATCTCAGGTTTGATGTGAATATGGGCGTAGTTATGACTACACACAGAACAGAGTTGACGCATTGATGTAGACTTTTTTAAGGTTTTGTGAAGGCCACCTGATGTGGGGATGTTTATGTTTTTTCTGAGAATTTCGCAGTATTTTTGGCAAACATTTTTCAGTAATTTGTTTGACATTTCCCCTGCAATAATTCTTGTCATTTTCTTTCAACTGCATAATCTAGGAATGGAAAATAAATGCAAGAGGAAATTAAAGCTACAATTTCATAAAGTAGAAGCTTTCATTTTTATATCTAGTATTGTTTTAAATGTAATATTTTCTTGCAACACAGTGAGATATTTAAATGAACATTTATTTTAAGTAACATCAGATAAAGATATAACATATTCCACCATTTGCTATCTAATACCAGTGTGTATTTCCATATCATAAGAAAAAGTAGTTGTGTTTTAAGAAACAAATTTGCAAAATCTTGTGCAGACATTGCATTGATAAAATTGTATTTGCCAAATTGACTTCATTCAAAATGAGGCTTACCTGGAAAAATGCAAAGCCAAAATTTCAGACAATATGGACAGAGGGAGAGGACAAAGAAAGCAGTGCCAGGAAACAGTGCCAGAGAATCAAAAAGAAATATACAGAACATTTTATTTCTCCACAAAGCTGCTCGGAATTCATTATATTATCCAGAATGGCCATTCAGAACCATATGATATTGAAGTGATAGAGTTGCATGCCAGTTTTCTTGTGTGCTTGAAGTGAGGTATTGTGCTATTTTAATGAGCTGTTTAGACTAGTGGCCGGTTGCATTTGGGCTGTAACAACCAGTTCAATGAATAAATTGTTATTGCCTCTTAAAGGCCAGATGTATGGAATTCATGCAAATTTAGAGCAAAGGGAAAATGTGTGTGTGTGTGTGTGTGTGTGTGCGTGTGTGTGTGTGTGTGTGTGTGTGAGAGAGAGAGAGAGAGAGAGGGTGTCTTGGAATAATTGTATTCCAGATGTCCTCCTTTCATGTAAACCACACACACACACACACACACACACACACACAAACCCTCTAAAAGGACAGAACAGATGATGGTGATGATGATTAAGATCTTAAGCATATGGAGATATTGTGTTGGTTTAGTGTGTGTGTGTGTGTGTGTGTGTGTGGCTGTGGTATTTTTTGAGCATTTTCTGCTCCCTCAGTCTTCTGTGACAGGTTCACCCATCTCTCCTGGGGAGGCCTTCACTCCCAATTTAGACGCAAGCGTCGTCAAGTGACAGCAATGGCTCCGGCACCCTACCTTTGCAGTATGACTACAGTTAACTTAACAAGTCTCGATGTGTGAGCTCCATCTTTTGATGTAATTGATTTGAGTGGTTTGAGCATCTTTCTTGCGGAGAAGTTGAAATTTTTGGTAGATCTGTCATGACGAACTTCAGAGGGATGCAGGTCATTTCTGTCACATTTTAAACATTTTAGAAAAAAAACGTATAATCTTTTATCATATTTCACATAATCTGAACTCTATTGTTTGTGCTTGAATGTCCGTCATAAAAATGTTGTGCCTCTGTACGCCAACCATGGTATAGCACTTCAGAAAACTCATAGTCATGAGGATGGACGTGTGTACTCTCTCTAAACAGGAGCAGAGCAGTAACACAATCCAGCTGCTCAAGCCTTCTTCTTGTACAGTGATCATAAATGTCAACAGCAGAACAGTAATCAAAGAACCCTCTCATACAAAACTGTTAGGAAGGTGGTCATTGTACAAGCAAATCTTATATTTCTACATAATGTCTTTGTTGGACCTTTCGTGGTTTTTTTTTGTTGATGAGATTCAAGTACAGTGTATGTATTGTTTGTTGTTCTTGTCTTTCATGTTTGTACTGCCTTTGCAACAGCTTAAGCTTGGATACATCTGTTGTGATGTGAGGAAAGCCTTTATTGCGGTAAAATGAGCACATCAGTGCAGTATACAAAAACAAAAGAAGTGCATTAAACTGGTTTATAATATAAACAACAGTCAAATAATGTAGGTAGAACATTTTTCTATTTTCAGGGATTTGAACTGAAATAAATGAATCAGTAGAATCAATAAATATTGTTTTAATAAATAAACACTTAGTGGATTCATCTTAAATTCTCTGATGACCTTTAATTTTGTTTCCCTGTGCACCATACTCCTGTAGCCTTTTAAAAATTATCAAATATCTATGAACTTCAAGTGCACGAGTGTCTTCTAGTGTACATGTTATCACATGTGTGCCTCTGTGTGTGTGTTCGGGGGGGGGCCTGAAGTTGTATTGAGTGACAAGGGTGTGCGTCTTGAGCCACCTGGATTTATTTGGGCCAAACAAGTGGGGCCCATGTCTGTCTGGGCAGTGGGGCCTCAGAGCCACGAACAGAAGGTGCCTCCTCACAACTCACACCTGAGCTCCTCCCAGCCTGGGACCAACCAACCTCTCTGTCTCTCTCTTATCGCTCTCTCCATCCGTGCAGCCTCTTCTCTCTCTTTCTTTCAGTACCCTCTGTATCCTCGCCACTTCTCTCCCAGGCCATGGTGTGGCCTACTTTTACCTCTCCCACTCTGGGCCCTTTGATGTTGACTATGTTGGCTATTTCCACAGATCATGTGTATGTTTGGAAATGGCCCCTTTGCTCAATCCTCATTCTGTTTATGAATATACATTTCACAAACAGGATATGTAGTTAATGGCCTACAAAGAGAACCATTCTCTCTCATGTATTAGCTGTGCTTATCACAGTAAATGATGCTAAGGTTTGCAGTGAAAACCACTCTTCCGTTTACTTGATTCTCTCCTTTCTTTTTCAGTCACTGCTGAGTTTGTTTCCCTTTGTTGTGGATGTTTTTTTCCCCCTACGAATCTCCCAACTCCGTTCCTGGAAAAGAAGCATTATTCAGGGAGGAAATGTGTGTTTGCTTGTCTGTTAGAATCTTTTTCATTTAGTCTTGAAGTGACAGGGTGTGAAGCTGGGTAGGCGTGTGCATCTCAGAAGTCAAAAGCACAAACACTAACAAGACACCAAGTTGGCTGCTTTATTTTTGAAGGTAAAATCGACTCAAAATCAACAAGATTCATATTCCTCTGGTCAGTTTGGCATTGTATCAGAGAATTTTGTCACATGATATCAATGTATTTGATTTCACAGAATCTTGGAGATAAGACTTTAGCTACAGAGAACCATTCAGAGAGTCCACATTGGCTCAGATGGAATGACCTGTATGAATGCTTTAAGTGCAAACTTGTCACCTGACCTTTGATCCAAAAAGAAAAATAGCCAGTACTTTATTTCTTGATGGTGAAATTCAGTCTTGAACTTTGAAGGCAACTGGCTTTATTTTTCCATCGGAGTGATATTTTGTGTGTAATGTTTTTTTTTTTTTGGGGGGGGGGGGGGTTTTTGTTACG
>NC_060161.1:14621467-14689553 GCF_021292245.1 Micropterus dolomieu | reverse complement strand
GGGGGGGGGGGGGGGGGGAGTTTTTGTTACGAATACAGTATATTATAAATTGAAACAAAACTATGCTTATTCTTATTGCAATAATCTAGTATGTCACCTCATGAAAAAGATCTCTATGGCAGGGGGGTATAAGCAACATTAGGCTGTAACATCATGTAAATTCTTGCATGATACATGTATACATTTTAGGTTTTTGTCTCTTGAGGTAAAGACAAAAAATAAATAGAGCAATCGTTGGCTATGGATGTGGTTCTTGTCACTACATGGCTAGAATGCAGTTAACATTTACCCATCTTAGAAACCTGTTTTGCAAAACCGCATTGCTCGCTCAATATAGTTCCAACTGACATATTTACTGGCTTTTTATATTTGGCCATCCGTAGATACCAAGGCTGTGCAACATCATCATCACAGTGTGAGGCGGAGCACACCCTTGATGAACTCACCTCAAGTTTCTTACATTCAGTTCTGTAATTTAGTTTGCATTTTGGCAGTTTTGTGTCACCCCTTCTATGTAAAGTTTGTCTGTGTGTAAGTAGAGTTATAAAACTACCACTAAGACACTCAAGTGGTAACCTCACTGATAAGGTTAAAAATTCCTATCCCAACCATGTTCAGTGCGTATAAAAAGCCTCAAATTCATGTTTTAAATGCAGAATTCACAATTAAGTAAACTAAATCTGATTGTAATTGGACACAAGTTCCATGCCTTCTAATAACACAGGCCTTTAAATCCATTAAACACAAATTGTTTTTAACATTTATCATAACATTAGAGTGTTTGTACCATTTATCAGCTGTAGTTAAACAGACTCTGGACTCTAAATCACAAGGCCAATTGGCAATAAAGTACGCTTACATTTCATTCTTGTCACCCCTTTATTATGACCACTTTGCTTTTTGGGATAAAGCCAGCACACACACAACAACTGTTTACCCTACAAGCTAAAAGGCTGTATTTACAGTATACCTAAGTGCTAATCAGTGTCCATGCTGTCAGCTCCTAGGGAAAAAAGAAGATAAAGTACTCTTTGCCTTGATTTCCTGCTGGAAGGTTAAAACTGGCTTGGTGTCATTAGTGGTCAACACTAACACCTAATTGATCCAAACTGGTCTTAATAGGCGAAGCAGGATGTGGGTCACTGTTGTAACTAGTAGCATGGGAAACCTGGCAATTAATGGGACATGTTGGATGTCTCAGATTTAGTGGTATCAATAGAAAGTTGGCCCCTAACACTGCACTATTGTGATAATTGAGCCAGCGGTCTCCTTGGGTTGGCTGAAACCTGGATCCAAATGTTAAAATTGATTTGACAATATTGATAAAGCCACTTTTCTATCAAACTTAGAGGTCACAATTCAGTTTCGTCCACCTTCCATATTAATATTATCTGTAATGAATATCTGTACAGACAATTAAGATGAAGGTTTTTCAAAACCCACACATTGTATGTTCTTAAACGTCAGGCACAGTGCCAATACAGGGTGTGTTTGTGTGTGTGTGTGTGTGGGGGGTGAAGAGGCTGTCTTTTCTCTATCAGACTAATAGTGTGTTAGTCTATACTTCAAGATGTCCGAGACTGTAATTAGTGGATTGCTTTGAGTCAGGCCAGCCCAGGGCGATGGGAGAGACTGCGGGGAGTGAAGGGAGCAACATGAGGGAGGCTAGAGAAGAAAAGGGCCGCCCATTTTATAGTCCTGATGGAGGTTATATTTTCTGTGACAACTGGACCAGAGTAATCAAAATGTGTTAATAATCCCTTCAAAGGGCCTGGCGGCACATCAGTGAGAAGCCTCAGTGAACGCCAATCCCCCACTAGACCCTGGTTCTGGCTGCCCCACCCTCATTGACCCTCAGTCACACTCTCTTTCTCCCTGTCTTCATGTCTTGTGCTCTTGATCTTATCTGTCATGTTCAACCAGTGTTTCAATTGCCTGTCTAGACAAACTTGCCCCAAAGTTGCATATCAAACTGAATCTCCTTATTTCAAATCACACAAATAGACAAGCCTATGTGTCATAAACCTCATATTTTCCAAAACTTTGGTCAGGTTGCAGTTGTTGCAGTAGAGCCCAGGCCCCAGCAGGGGGCCTTGCGCTGACTTGTAGAGTCTGTCTGTTTTGGTACCCTGCTGCTTGAGTCTAACCCCCTAGGACGATTCCAGGTCAGACTGCATAGGTTCCAATAAGTTCTATCTTTTGTTTGAGGATTAACACAGAGGTCAAAGTTCACAAAGATGGCCAGATGGAGGTCTCAAGTGCTAAATATCCATACCTTCCGCTCCTAAAAGGAGGTTGAGCGTCAGGATCAATCGTCTAAATCGATGGGCATAGTGGTGGAGGTAATACTGGTGAAAAGTTTGATTGCATGGATATTGATCAGAGTGAGGCTACGAAGCTTTAATGCTATTGATTGTATTTTGGATTTGCACTGTTGTCTGCATGTTTGGATGGAATATGGTTACACACACACGCATGCACTGAATCAAGCTACTGTTAATTTACGACAACCAAGAGCCAAGTTCTAGTGCAGTGCCAGTGTAAAATCTTTATCTGTTGATTACATTATAGAATTACATACCATTTCACTAGCACTTGAAAATGAATTGACTGGCAAACATGTTTCCCGCCAATGCAAGGAAAGTACCCCGATCAGAAATCTGTGTTGATATGTACTCCTACATGATATAACCATGAATTCACCTGTAGGTTATTGAACATTAAGTTTATATTCAGCCTTAGCAAAGATTATACATCTGTGTCTCGGCAGTTTGTTAGATCCATGACACTTTTGCCTTTTTATGAACAGTTTTATAAACAGTTATATTACCTTCACATGCACAACTTGTCTTGCTGTACTTGTGGGAACCCTTTATTGTCATCATTTAAGGCCCTAATTCTAAAACTTTAACCATTAACTTGTATCACTAAAATAAACAATTGAAACTGTGGAAATGTATCTTTTGGGCCCCACAATATATTTAGCATCCCAGCAATATTTACCTAATTACATATACATTTACACATAAATTCACACAAACTTTCCATGTTGTTGTTCCATGAGTTTCCATGAGACATAAACACCTTTGATACGAATGATATTGGTATTAATATGAATGTCTTTTTTAAATTCATGTTAACTTTTCTTTAAATTAAGTCTTTTTCCAATTAGAGAAACTCTTCCCTCATTTAGTAGTCTTGTCTGAAGCTGCACGTCAGGATCAGTTTGAGGCATTTAAAAATGCATGGGGTCCAGGTGAGGTGCCCGAGCCACAGCATGACCTGGGAGCAGTTTGTGTGGCGTCTCAGGAGAGGCTATGTCCAGTGTAGGGCAGGAGAAGGGACCCCACTTAAGAATAGAGCCAAAGCATCAAAGGCTGTAGACTGCTTCTGGCCAACATGGCATGCATCATGAAACGTGTGTGTGTGTGTGTGTGAGTGTGTGAGTGTTGTATCTCTATGTACATTTACATTGTCCAGTTATGTGTATCTACGGTAGTTGTGTGTGCTGTGGACAACACTTCTGTATCAATGCTTGGCTTGTATGCAAGATATACTGTATATATAATATTATGTTTACCCTAACCTGTTCTATAAGAGATAACTTCTGTTGTGATTTGGCACCACGTAGATAAAACTGAAATAAAGTTGATATAGTATTATAGTGTGTGCGTACATTAATGTTCACAATAGGTCCCTCACTAGGTGGTGTGGCTCCTGTAAAAGGCTAGCGTAGCTGCAAGCGCTAGAGGACTCATTGACTTTCTAATGATTAGTGGTCAGGCCCCCCAGCCCATGTTAGTACCAGGGGTTTGGCCTAGCCGCTGCTGCTTGCCTCTGGCCACCGCCGCACACCACTATCGACTCCCCCCAACCCCTCCCCCCTCTCTCTTTGGCCTGTTGGCGATGTGTCAAAACCCATTAGCACTGAGTTCCGCAACTAAAGAGAGGGATCATTTTAGGTTTATCTTTCTTGCTCTCCTTACTTCTCCACAGTTGTCTCCTCTCTCTCCCCCTCTCATTCTTTCTCTCTCCGTCTCCACATCCTCCTCCGCCCTGCAAAAATGAAGAGAGAAACACAGAGAAAAAGGAGTAACCTTTGACAGGAGTTGTTCCAGTTGTGGTATGTATGGCTGTGTATTGATCTGCATTGGCTTTAGGAACTATAGAGAAGAGAGTCAGCGAGTTGCCGCTGCTTTCAAGTCCCACACATTTTTTTCTGGGGAAAGACAAGGAAGTTTCAGATGCAGGTTGACCTCCTTAGGTCCCATAAGCTATGGAGATTTGTTTAGAGAAAGGGGTGGGGTGTTGTAGCATCTATATGTGTGAGGAAAAAAGTTCAGGAGTCTATGATCCCATATGTAATCTTCTATCATGTTAATTTCCATTGTGCGTGTGTGTTTTTTTTGTGTGTTTGAGAGAAAGAGAACGAAAGTGTGTTTTTGTACTCCATTGTATTGTGTATTATGTTTAATGTATCTTTCTGCTCTTGTTGCTGAGTATGACCTCTTGACACAGTTGGTTGTTTCTTTCAAGTTATTGACCGACACAGCCAGTTTATCCAGATAACTATTTTAGAGAGTGGAACTTCTTTATTTTTAAAAAGCTAACCCATGGTTTTGAATTAGAATAGACTTACACACATGCATGCATACACAGCTCAGCGAGACAGCATCCTTCTAACCCAGCACTTCTTTTTCTGATAAGCTCAATCTCCCAAGAGACAAGTGCCTGTCAAAGACTTTGTCCAAACAACAAGAAATATGTGTGGGGAAAAAAAACCAAATGCCTCTCCATCACTGCTCATCAATCCATCTCGTTGTGAATTCATTATTTATTTATGGAACTTTAAAGCGCGTTATTTGAATAATGCGGGGTATGACGAAGGGGGAGCTCTACGAAAACAACAAAATGACAACCACACCAAAACCACCCCAGGGCACATGGCAACACATCGCATCAGTGTCATCCTTCCTCGCTTTGCCCCTGTGGGCTCACTGCTCAGCAGGTAGCCCCACACACACACACACACACACACATTAACACTTCCTATATAACATTCTAAAACATAAACCTAAACCATAAACCTTATAAATTTGCTTTCTTGCACAGATGCTCTAAAAACACTGAGTCAATCTTCTGATAGACAAATATAGACTGTACACAAACTTACTTTCACTTTCTCCTACACACACAGACACACAACCACCTACACACAGACATATGCACCACACCCTCAGGCCCTGGAGACGGCAGCAGTGGAAGCAGTGGCATCAGCGGTCTGATAGATGGATCCTGTCTCCTTGTGATCTCCACTTGTCAGACAAGCGTCACACAAAGCCCAAACACAAATCAAAAAAACACAGGTATGGGGCACATGTCAGTTTGATAGGACCTCATGGATGCCCCCCCATCCATCAGCGGCTAAGATGCTCATCCATCGACTTGGAATGAGGGTGTTAACTGGTGAGTGTTTTGGGGTATTGGTGTATCTGGTTTGAAGACTAATGGGTTGAATAGGTTGTGTTTGGTTTATGCTGTTAGTGCCGTTATCTTGAGCTTTGTTGTCAGTGAGAAAACAGATAGACAGGGCATTAATAGTCGTTTTGGAACGGCCAGAGTTCTACTTTGATTTTAGCCCAAAAATATTTGACCTTCTTTGGATCAGCAGTGGCTAAGAAATCAGCAACCACCTCCATTCCCTACAACCTGAACACACACACACTTTTGTGTACATAAATTCTTACTTACGCATGATGCTACAATAACTTTTGCTTCCACTTGTGGATTTGTCCCGCCACGCCTAGCAACTGCTGTTCACTTATTCACTTAAAACCTGAATGTCACAGGCAAACCACTAAGACAGCTAACTTATCCAACAACACAGTAACCCCCCCCCCACCCCTCCACTTGCCAGACAAGAACAGCCCAAACCAGACCAAAACAAAAAACGAGGGAGAAGCCCACCTTTTGTTTACTATTCTCAAAGGTGGATCACGGGCCAGGCCGGGTAAGGGATTGTGACAGAGGTGATGTCTAAATTAATCATTCATGCTCTTTCACATGGGCTACAGTAACAGCTCTGAAATATTAATGACAGCTGCAGAATAAATTTGATTCCCTTTTCTCTCTGATTATAATCCACAGGCGTGCTCACACACATGTTTATTTATGCCCTGGAGATGAGGTTTGGGGTCACTATCAGGAGTTTGTCTGCACACATAGGCACACACACACTCTTTCCCTCTCCTGCTTGCCACTTGCTCTTGTGTACCACCTCATTGTTTTGGAATATGTACATATTTTTCACGTGTGGTGGGCGAGTGGGCTATACATTATACATTATATGCTTGTTCCGTCTAGGTATGATATACTGAATGAATACTATGCAGCTGGCAGACAGGTTTTTTTCTCGTGTTATTTTAATTAGGTGAGGGGCTTTTTAGTACTTTTTTGGAGAGCATGACCTGAGTGGAGAAAAGAGGGTGTAGGATGTGTTGCGGTGTTCCCACCTCTAGGTGGAAATTCAACTTCACGTCTTGAAGTAATCTGACTTGCAAACTGAGACACTCCTCTGTTCAGGTCATGCCATTTTTGGATTTAGTAACTCCACTGTTTTCTTGGGGAGGGATTGTCAGTTTCACAGTGGTAAAACAACTCAAAGCAAATGCTTTAAGTTATTTAAGCTAAGGTTTTTTTATCAAGTCATAAACATGACAGAATATTCACTAGGTATGACATATCCTTGGAAGTAAGTATGCTAAGTTTTCTGTGTAGTATAGCTAAGTCAGCTATCAAGATGACCTATTTCTTGGCTTTGGCCACTTGACAACTCAGAGAAGAGTGAAGGTTGTCTGTCGTAAAATGTCTTCGGATTTTGTTTTTCCCCTCTCAGACATCATTGCTGTAACCCTAACTCACAGCAACATCACCTGGGCTTGGTGCACAGATAACTATCAGCTGTTTATGTCTCAACATGTCACTGGAGATCTCTGTCACCTCCTTGTATCCCTCCTTCCTTCTTTCGACCTTTGCTTCCTTTTCTGTAATGAGGAATACAGAATGAACCAACAGCATAGAAACCCAAGTTATTTATCAAAAAAAGCTTGTACAGAAATCGGAGTTTCTCCCTGTTTCTGGCAAGAATATAAACAGACAGCAGCCCCACAAAAACTCATTGTAGACATTAAATATTTCTAACTAATTAGGTGCTTGTTAGGTCAAAATGTCAGAAAAGGTTTGGTTGAGCAGCAATTGAGCTTTGAGCAGTCTTTTCAGTTTTACTGGTTGGTCTCAGTAAATTCCTCTCATCAGTGATGTTGTAGAAGCCTTTATGTAAAAGGTTTCCATGTAGGTTTGCTTTTATCCCTGTTGTTTGTCTCCTTTGGCCCTTGTTTGGACAATTAAGCAAGCGATGGGCCTAATTGCACATCATTCAGTTGTCATCTCCTCTCAGGAGACGGACTCATGAGCAAAACTCGTCTGTCAACTCCCCAAGTTTGCTCATTTAAATTCATCGTGGTGTGCTAATGCTGTTGTCAAGCCCATCTTCTCACACGCTGTTCATGTTTCAAAGATCATTTGACTACTATTTAGAGTTAAAAATAAACAGAGGTTTAGGTCTGATTTGATGTACCGTATTTGGCATCAGTCCCTGTGGGTTAATTTCTCTCTTTAGTTAGATCCACCAAACATATTCACGCTGATTTGAATTGGTTTCTAACCTTGCTTGAGAGAAGCCTGTGCTTCTCTTCATGACACCATATGGACATTGATTTTTAGCTTGCAAGGCTGTCAGGTAATTTCAGGCTAATCTATTTTAATATTGTTATATTATTTCATGCCCTGTGGAGTTATGCTCAGTCAAGTGTTTATGTTTATATTAAGGCTATGTATAACTAAGATGTGGTGTATCATTTAATCTGTTTTGGTTGTGTTTAGCCTTGTCTGGCTCTGCCACAGTGTGCTTGCCACTGTGACATGACAGCGGCCACAACGTCATGCTCTGTTTGAGGTAGAAAATATCAGTCAAGAAATGTTTTCTTTCTTTTTTTCTGTGCAAGCAGGCATGCACACAATTTCACATGTCTGATGGAGTGTATGTGAGTATTTTGTACATGAATATTTGTGCGTTGATGTGTGTATTTGTATATTTATGTGTGTGTGATCCTAATGATGCCTTCCTCCTCTACTCTATTGGGCTGTCAGCACGGTGCTGGTGACTGTCACACACACCGGCCCCCCTCCAAATCTTGCTGAGATAGGTCATTTTTCAGTGTCAGGACAGACAATTCACATTGGCACCAGATAGATCCGGGACACGTTGGACTCGTTATTCTCTGTTTGCATATGTCTGCTTCATACAGATATACAAGTCGACGTGCACAGAAGGCTTGAGCTGAAAACCTATTGCACTTCTTGGTGCTTTGTTATCTAGCTTAGCCTAAGCAAGCTGCATTGTTGTGCATCTCAAGTGCAGTACAAGTGAACTATATGCACACAAATCAAGAGTTGTTTGTTCTTGAGTTTCTACTGTTCTGCTGTTTAATGGAGTCCAACTAACACCGAAATATGACAGAAATTAAAAAATGTATACCCTCTAAACAAATGCAACAATGTCTAAGTTATTAGCAGTGTAGGAGACATACTCTATGCACAGTACGAAGGATGAATGCATAGGGGATCCCAGAAGAGAAAGCACATACAGGGTTAGACTTCAAATGTATAGATTTATATTAATTCTTTTTTTGTTATTTTTTCTGGTTTCGTTTGCTCTTCCTCAGTTCTCTCTTTTTCCATGCTGTGTTTTTTTTTTTTTTTTTTTTTTTTTTAGGTCAGCTTATCCATTCCTAACCAAATGTCCAAGTACTCCTTATCCATTTGTCTCTTATAACATCTCTCACTCTTGCCAGCCTTCCTCACTCTTTCTCTCCTCCCTCCCTTCTCAACAGGGTGGGTAGACATGTGGCAATGTAGGGTAGGTTGGGGTCAAGGCCTGTGCCCTGGGAGTGTGGTATTTTAATCTGGGCTATTTGTAAAGACAGGCCTCCTATGAGCGCAGAGGATTGGCAGGTTGAGAGGCTCTGACATGTCCTAATCGCTGTCAGGAAAAGTAGCTAAAGAATGTGCCAGCTACACCCCCAACCTCTTCCTGTCCTCTCCATAGCTGTTCTTCTCTCTCTCTGCCTCGTTCTCTCTCTCTCTCTCTCTCTGTTCCTACTTGTATCTCTTAACAGTGAATGAAAGCCCCTATTTTGTTTTCTCTTTCCTTCTTTCTTTATTTTGGCTGGCACCCAGGAGCCACTACCTGCCAGTGTAATTCCTTCCTTTTTCCTACCTTTCCTCTTTGTTCCCCACTCCATAGACCCCACCTCCTCTTTTCCACTGCTGTGGACAGTTGTTGACATTCCTTGGGCATAAAGACTCGTCCTGACCCCGTGTATCCCATGGTGGCAACCTGCCTGGTCTGGTGTCTTTGCCTGTATACAGTATGTGACAAATGAAAAGATGAAAAAGGTGAATTACACAGAAAATATGACTCCAGCAACCTTACGTATTTATATCTTAATATAGTTTTTTTTACACAACTCCTGTGACTTTCCTCTTATGCCAGTGATTTTCATGACAGGAAGCCCTGACTAAAAAGATTAAAAATATTTAAAGATTACTTTCAGCAAACTTTTTGCAGTTCAGATTACTATTTAGTTAGTTAAGTAGCGCAGTGAACACATTTTGAGAAAAAATATGTTGTACTAAACAATAGATTTTGCTAACATACAGTATTCTATAATAGATACAGTGCCATGAACACCTGTGCAGTACAGTGCAATCAGTATAGCTCTACATATAAATTCATACATATGAATGCAAAACATTTTTAATCTTAGTGTTCACTTTTTTGTTCAGACTTTATTCAGACACTATTCAGATGAAATGCCATGGTAATCTCTGAGGCTGTAGTTGTGATATTCAGTACATCATATTACAAGGTGTTTCGGTCAAAAGTCCAACTTATAGAGCATAAAATACCAAATGAAAAATGGTTTTAACTAAAAAAGTATAGGGACATGAAAACAATGCAAAAATCAGAGTCTACTGTTTATAAATTCAGCATCAGTGTTAGCAAAACAAGTATCCTAACTTATTCTCCATATATAATATACTACCATACATTGAAATGAGGGGGTTCTATTAAAATTAAATGAAAATTTAAGTGACTCTTTTTCTCACTACCAATAATGGGAACTTCAGTCTGTATTCAGGATGACCGTCTTAAAATGTAGCGCATCTCAAGACATTTTGGCTGGTGTTCCAATATTCCAACAGTATTGTGTCTAGGTTGTGGGTGAATCACAGCTGCGATTTAACCTAAATAAACAGAGAGCAGTTCACCCAAAATCAGACTTCAAAGAGAATATCTGAAAAAGAAAAATAATGGTCAAAACCTATAAAAGTTGGCTAAGAAACCTAAGGTACAACTTGATTTGAACTCAGCAAGGGATAGTCCTCTGTACTGCTTTTTTGTTATTGGGTCTATGCTGTTTTTGACACATTTGAAACACCGCTCTTTTTTTGGGCCATTTTCAGTATTTCCAACATGTTTTCCACAGTGTTGCTAATAAAAGGACATAAATAGGCTGACACACAATGCAGAACACAGTACAGAAATCCCCCATTGAAGGACTGAATCATCAGCAAAAAATAAGTCAAAATATAAAAGTACCTCAAAGAAGAACAAGATGGCCAATATAACTTTTCAGGTTCAACACTAACTTGCTCCTCTGCCTCTCTTCTCCTTTGGCACAGGACAAGGGTGGCCAGGCTTTGCCCAGGTGCCGTCTGTGCCATTGGCGCTAAAGCGAGGAGAAGCTGGCACACTTTGGGCATGGCTGCGGCCCCTTCTTCCTCAAAGGCTTGCCTCGTCTCCCTTCTTTCCCCTCACGGTCCCTGCTGCTCCATAGCCCAGGGAGCTCATTAGGCCAGACTTCCTCTTCATTTAATCCATTTTTCATAGCCTAAAAAACAGTCCCTGATCTTAAAAATCCTGGCTAATTTAAGCCTGGATGTTGGGGAAAAGAGTAAAAATATCATGAAAAAAAGCAGGCCTGCGCATGCTTTTTCATATTTCTGATGTCAAAATTAAATGTGGTTATAGAGTAGTGCTATGGCCAGAATGAAAAGATGCAGAACTAGCACTAATGCGAACAGTTCTTGAACAGTGTTTTAGACCCCGATAGGCAGCATCCTATTCCATCCTCTTCCTTGTCTGTTGTCTGTAGGTCTTGGGGGAGACCAATGTGTTAACTTGGCCTAATGAAAACATTGGTAATAACATGCTCCCTCTCCGTGTTCCTTTAATTATGTATCTCTGACTGGATACCACTAGGCCCCTGTAGGCTTCTAGCTCCACTTGTTGTAGAAGTGAAGTTTCATTTATAACTTGGATCCTGGTGGGTAGGATCTAGGAACTAATAAATTTTCTCGTTCTTTCTCACACACTTGTTCTCTGCATGAAACTCCCTTGCTCTCTCTCCAACATCATGTTATTCCTATATATATCTCAGTGACATATTGATCTGGAGAAACTTCATATAAATGTAGCTTCATTTAAAAACACATGACCAAGTATTAGTATTTCCAGTGTCTTTGGAGATACTACTACTAGACATAGGATCATTTTTGGTCTTTGCTTCTGCCTTAAGCTTTTTAACATTATGTCCACATAAACACAACCAAAGTTAACATCCTCAGAAGTTGTCCAAGGCTTTGTCCTTTATCTCTCTCTATGAGGACAAAGCTTTTTTTCTCTTTCCACTTCCAGAAAACCATCACAGCATTAATATACCTCCCAGGTATAAAGTGTTGATGAGTGCCTGTCTCTTCAGGCTGACACTTATTTCACCAAAGGTCTCAGAGCAGGGGGAGTGTGGGAGACACTGAGGGAAGAGAGGAAAAAAGAGCTGCTTGCATACCCAGCCAACGGATGTAGCGGAATTGTTAAGCAGTCTCGGCTGCCCTCTCGTTAGCCTCCGAGATGCCTGGTGACAGAGGTGAGACAGCGAAAGTTGCGGTGGGTTGAGAGGGGGAGGGTCAGTGCCCCTAAGGGTACCATGCCATGGCCGTGCCAGGCCAGGACCCTGTGCCACTGTCTCCGGTGCCTCCTCTGTCAGCCCGCCCTATGCCCCAGGCCACTGCAGAGAGGGCACATGGGGGGCTGTCACGCGTCGGCCTCAATTACAATCAGGGGATGGAGCATGCAAAGGCCCACTGTCATGGCTCATATTGCTGTTGTAATAGCTGCACTGTATCATATCCTAGCTCCCATGCAGATTATGCTTGCTGGAGATGTACTGCCAGAGGAACTAATTTTTTTTTTTCTAGCATTGATAAATCTACATAACCTTAGATATGCACCTAATAACCTATTAATATTTTGTAGGTAATCAGAATTGAGATTTATTTCAAAATGCTGTTCACTTTTAAAATACCCACTGTTGTGTTCAGAATTGGTTTTCATAACTACATTGAAAAGATTTCTCATCCACTTAACCTTTTAACTGCTGGTTATTGAAAACTCTCTGAAAGGAGAGATTTTACTACCTTGGCATACATTTCATCAGTCAAAGGACACGCATTTGACGTACTTGAATTTTACTCTCCTGTTCAGCTTGAGTGCTGTTGTTAAAGTTGTCAAAGAAATTGATTTATTTGATGATGTCTGCTTGGGTCTGCAGCTATTCATCATACTAGATATGTTACATATAAACCTTGGGAGACAGTGTACAGTGTGCTAGTTTCCAAGATATTTTTTATAAATATTCCCATATACTGCAGTTGTTGGTGCACTTTCAAAACGGAAATAGTAGTTTCTTAAAATTGTGTCTGTTCAATTAAAGTTCCCCTGTGGAGTTTTCTTGTAAACAAAAGTTATGTTTGCATTCAGTGTTCCCCATCAATATTCATTGTGTGTGTCCTTGAGGTCTAACAAGCATTTTGAATGAATTTCCTTCTTCATGATCCAAATCTTAAATTGTTTACACCCATGTTTCCTAGCTTGGACACTTCTTCTTACTTGGCCTTTGTTGATGCATTGCTATGCTTCTTTGAGCATAAACCCCCACCAACCATCGATCAATTGATTAACGAGAAATCTCATAAAAACATTGTGTACATTGTGCTATTACTGGCCAAAAGTACCACAAAGAAACTTTTAAACCTGCAATCAGCTATGTTTTTTTTGCCATTAACAGTGAATCAGATGACTCTTTGTGTGAAAGGGTTTGCTCATAGCTCGGGTTTTACCTCATTGTTTTAGTTCTCTGGCCTGCACACAGACTGAATTGTTGATTCTCACCGCTCCCATCCACCCCTCATATAAAAGTTTACGTAGTGTAGGTGTAGGTCAATTGCTCTTTTTTAACAATACAGGATCAATAAGTTGAGAGACAGAAAAACTGTTTGGTTTGGTCTGCCACCTGCTGGTCTATCCAAAAATGTTGCGATCTGACGCAATGTAAACAGCATGTGACTGCTCCTATGTGGCTGTGAGACTATTTCGTTGCAGTCTTTCCAGTCTAATATTCTTAAAACCAGATCTTCTCTTTTGACAAGCTGCAGAGTTGTTACACACTCATGTGGTTTGAATGTGTATCTGCATGTGTATTTATGGGGCAGAGAATATGTATATACAAGTGTACTGTGGCATGGATTAATCTTGTAGCATCTTGCATGGATACACAATAAATATGTTGAAAGCATTAGAGTTGTTGATTATTTTTTCTTTTGGTTGCCTGGCTGTGAGGACCACATGCTGATTTGTTCAGAGGATCCACATACTTATATGAAGAATCAGCATATTAGTATTAGTTTCGCACTATAGGGTGTTGTAGCCATGCCTGGCTGCTGCTGTTCCTGTCAGTCATGACAGGGCCGCATACCAACATCCTACCCCTGAAGAGAAAATGACACCTGCCTAAAAGAACCACTGTGTGGTAAAGGAAATTTTCACCAAGCTCCTGGTGGTCAACCTGTCGAAGCAACATTATGGCAAGATTAGCTTTGCCAGGTTTAAATAAAATGTATCTAAGGTTGTGTTATTGCACACTTGATGACTCTCTCTCTGCGTCTTACTTTTGTCTCTGTGGTGAAACTGGCCCCTCAGCATACCGTAAAACCCTCAGGGAGCCGCTGCAATTGTAGAAACTCTCCCCTACCCTATTGTCACCGTCATCTGCAAACTTAAAAAAGAAACACAAAAAAGGAAATAATTTTGTTCAGCAGCTGCAATCACAATGTGTATTGCTCAGTTATAGATTAAAAGCAAAGGACTTGCTTTAAAAGAAAGAGAGTCCAAGACAAAAGAGAGCGACAGGAAGAGGAAGGTTAAAAAAAGGGCCAGCTACTGAGTTGACAATTGAGTTATAATATCATGTCCTCTATGAATAATTAATTTGATGGTGCTAAGGCCCCTTAGAAGGTAGATTAAATTAGTTCTGCCATGTCTCAAAACTTAGATATGCTTCATTAGTGTGGAAGATAGTGGCAGGCGTGTTGGGTATTCAGTTAAGCCTGCTTTAGCTAATGATGAGGAACAGGAGACACCTTGTCACCCCAGCAGTGCTGCACAGTGTTATATTACATTTATGTCAGTTAACAGACACATTCAGGAATTCAACACATGTGTTGTTCCCTCTGTGTCTGCTGGTCAGGAGATTCTGGATATATTCTTCTCCTCTTTGTATATAAGCTTCTTGATTTAAAATACAAGTACAATGTGAAGGCCTGTGTGTTTTCTTAGAACAGCAGTATTAAAGCAACGACTTGAAGTTGCCTTTGGTCTATACTGTAGAATAAAGAAATGCTGAGAGCCACATTTTAGTTGATTGTGCTTGTAAACATTTATAGATATACGTATATCTTTTTTTTTTTAGCACTTTGCTAAAATGTGTGTGTGTGTGTGTGTGTGTATGTATATATATTCAAAGAAGTTCCATCAATCTTAGATGAGGCTTTCAATGAGAATGCCTAAAGGATTTAATTATTCAGCACTGTAAAGGACTATATTTTATAAAGGAACAATATAAAGTTAGCACAAATAAACAATGTCAGCCCTGACGTGCCGTGCCATGTTGTGTGTATTCACGGTGGAAGCTGACAATAATCTGCCTTCACTCTGTGACCCTGGTCATTGTTAAATGAGGCGCATGATGTGTCCCTCTTTGTGAGTGCCCTCTGTGCCTCTTATTCCCCCTATAATAGCAGTATTATTTTCCTTTTGCCAGAGCAGGGAAGTGTGATGGTATTATGGTATAGTAAAACACAAACTTCTGCTTGTGCTGTCTGTCAGAGCAGACACAATGACGCAGTGTTCTCGTAAGAGTCTCCACTGTTGCTTGCTCAAAAGAAATTGTCTGAGCACCTTAGATTTTCTAAAGAGAATTTGATGTATCATCAGCGCAAGAGGGCAACTATGACTGTTGCATTGAGTTAAGAGTTTATTGTATGCCTCCATTAACATGAAATATTAAAGTTATGCTATAATACAAGAAATCTGAATTTTATTTTCAGTTCTACAATACATGACAAATAGAGAACAAGTATTTTATTTTCATATCACCAGAAAGTTGACTTTCTTTCTTAAAGTTCAAGGGAAGTTAAGATTTTTACAGTCTTGGTCTTTAATGTGTTGCTTTCCTCATCATCATCATTCCTGTCAGTTGTGGTTACCTAACAACTTAATTCCTGGCTGGAAACATTTCAAGTCTTTTAGAGTTATCAGAAAGATTTTTAACAATTTCTCAGTATAATAGGATTATTTTAACCACTCATTTGGACATGAAATCCGCTTGCGTTGCATTTCAGTTACAATTGGACAGTGTTAACCACATACTGAATCCGCTTGCGTTGCATTGCAGCTGTGCCGCGGCAGCCAGAGCTAATCGCAGCCATTCTAGTCAATGCATGTGATTCCGCCAGACGCGGTCTCGGTGCGTCCCAGAAGCTTCCCAGACACTGTTCACCACTCCGCTCCACAGAGAATAGGTAATTAGTCTATTTTTGATGGAAGCCGCATCACGTAGCACAGAGCAGATCAAACCGGTGAGAAGTGATTTAGAAGTGTTTCACTATGACGTGTTATGTCAGCAATTTTGGTCTCATCAGAGGCTCTGATTGGTTCGCCTGCTGGTGAAAGCAATCCCAAGACCCCACAAAAGGAGCTATTGGAATCACTAAACCAAGGTTACTATGTGGGCTAAGTTTTACAGTAACCTAGGCATTTTGATGTATGTGAACATTACTTTCACAAGACTGTATTGTTACATTTGCTCAGTTTACATTAACTCTTGAGGTTTCTCTATGAATTTTTTTCTCTCACTCATTTGATTGCATTAGTTGAGGTACTGAATCTTAAAGGGAAAATGTTAACAAACTAGGCTTTATGTTCCAAATTCAAATTTCATTGAGAAGAGCTGAAGCAGAACAGAGGTAACCAGGAACCTAGTTACAGTACTAATTGGCACCAAGAAAACAAGATTGAACTGGCCTCCGTGGTGCAACCTGTCACTCTGCAGCCAGCTTCAACACGTAGCCCAGCTCTCTCCTTGTTGCTGTGTTTTAGGAGTCCTTCTTCAGCTCATGAGTATTAATGAATGCAAAGTTTGAGGAAAATAATCTGTAAGTGTTTCCTACTGTCAGATCCTGTCAGTGCAACCACTTCTAATGGCCTGCGCCTTCCATTCAGTCTAATGTTTGATGTTTTGCTTTCATGCCCCCCCTTTTCTCCCTTGCTAAATTGCTGCCGACAGTCCTGTGTCCCCACAGATTATTTGTTTGTTTTCGACCATGCTTGTTTTGCATATCATCGACGTAACGAGGACTAATTTAGTGAGCTGTTAATCGGGGAGGGGAGGGAGTGGTCCGTTGGGTTCTTATATTCAAATAGGATGTGATCATGAATCAGGTAGCAATCTGTTGTGGCGCAGAATGTGCTAAGGAACATGTATGACTTTTGAGAACCTCCAAAGCGATGCCAAATCTTCTAAAAGTAGTTTAAACCACTTGACAGGGAACAGCTGGGCAAGAAGAGTCAGCCAGCGGAAGGCATCACATCCTCATTGGTTTGAACAGGAATTATGATCAAGCATTGATCAAGACAGTTTAGAGGCTCCTTTGTATGTACTCCACTCACTGGTTGCATCAGTTCTGACTTTAACAGGCAAACAGTGGGGCTGGGTGGGTGAATCCAAGAAGCACATTTACCAAGTTATTTCTTTACAACCACAATCTATTATCAGTAGGTGTTGAAAAGCGCTAAATACTCCTAGCACTCTGAAGAAAAATATAGGGAGGCTCCCAACAGGCCTTGTCAAAACATGCAAATGAGCTTGATGCCAAGTCCGATTTTGACAAACATAATTAAGGTGTTCCAATTCGGGACATGTTAATAAAGAAGACTGCAAGCCTCCTCCAGGTCTTCACAAATCATAAAGCCTAAAAGCTTTGTGTGCGGGTGTGTGTAATTGTGTGTGTGTTGGTGTGTTCTCTCCCCCATCTCCCAATTTATTGGATAATGAACTGTTGTAAAGTGTTAGATCTCCTTTCGCAGTCTTTCGCTGAGTTTGAGTAGATAGGCAGGGAAGAGCTGCCTGAGGTGTGGTGTTGTACAGATAATTAAAAGGCAAGAAATTTGTGTTTCGCTCTTTGATCTGCCTGTCAACGTTCTGATTAGAGACGTAAAACCCTTTAATCAACAGTAATGTGATGATTAACGCTCCTAAACTGTTGAAAATGAACTCGAGGAACGTCAAGTTTTCTCTTTCTTCTTCCCTCCTCCTCCATATATCTCTCCCTGAGTCCATTTCTGTCAAACTGGCAAACTTTTCCCCTCAGTCACGTCCACCAGGGGTTGTTAAATCAGATGTTGTATTTGATTAGGACCAACTGACATGTTGTTTTTCCTCCTACATACAAGTCTCTCTAATCTTTGCGTTTTTTGGAAGAGCTCAAATTTGCTCAATGTGTTTATCTTCCAAATCCAACAGAATAGGCTTCTATTTGATTTTTTACTTTGCTAAGGTCTTTTGTATTTTAGATAACTTTGACCTTCAGCTCAGTTATGGTCATTATGTTTTTACAATGCCCATGTGCTCTAGTGCCATCATTTATACAGCTACTTGGCTGATAAATAAAATCAAATTATTTAAGTTGCAGACTAAAGCACTTAAACTCTAGTTTTATTATTTAGGCTGACTGGTTAAATAAAGTTTGATGTACTAGTGTATGTTGTTGTTTTTTTATTCATGGAATATTTTTTTTAAAATATATTTTAGTTGCAACGTGGCCAGTACAATTGTGTGACACAAATGTCAGCGCTATGAATAATGCATACCCAAATTAGCTCATTTGGATGTGAGTTTTAATTCTACACTTCATACATTTTTTACAGTTTTGACCAAGTTTAATCAACACATAAAAAATCATTTTCCTAGCACTGGAAATAGAATTAATAAGTCTGCTGTGATTGAGCTTCACACTTGACCAATCGGGATGCACGTAGAATAGGTGCATAGGCTGACCAGCCGTCTGTAGAAATTCCCTGTTTTTTAATTGAAGACCTCAGAAAGCAATGCTTCTGCCCACACATTGTTGCATGTGGGGCAATCACAGCAAGCACCCAAGTCCATTAGTTTTCATTTGGATGGTTTGGTAAGACTGGTTGATTAAGTCCAGGCAATTTGCTTGTAGGAACCCTCATTCTCCACTCACCCCCCCTGCTTGTCACCCCTCTGCCACCAGCCGGGTTGTTGTTCAGGTTAATTTAATCTGGTTTGTTATAAATGTTAACACAATAGCTTTGTGCCTGTCTAGATGCCTTGGCACTGCCTGAGTTTGCTGTAGTTTATTATGGCATAACTTTGCGGATGAATGCTTAGACATCTGACTGTATTTGTAATTACAGTTACAGTAAATATTCTGTTTATATTGTGTCTAACCCATTGAAAGCTATGTAATATATGAGTCGCTTTGTCAGAGTATCTGCAGCTGTGTCCACAGGGATATGTAGGTATGGGTAATATCATAAATGTAAAACAAGCCATTCCTTTCCAAGCCTCATCAATTCTCATTGAATGAGGGTGAAGGGGACTGTTTAAAAGAAATGTAAATCTGGTGATCTGAGAATTTGACTTTGAGGCTGAGGTGAGGGGAAAAGGGGAGGGGGCCCTCAAATAGAAGGAAAATGCAGCTTTCAGTTCTCTCAACCCCGGTTCAGCTTTAAACAAATGGTTCTATTACCACATGCTCTCCTACAGGCCCGATCATTTATACCCATTAAACTTGCGTCTTATCACCCATAAGACGCCTTTACGTATCTCCATCTACCAATTGTCCATAATCAGCTATTTAAAACAGCATCGGAAATTTCTTTTGGGCCTTGCTTCGGTCTGATGGACAGGCAAACGAGCCTGGAGGAGGAGGGCCGGGGGAGGAGAGACGGATATTTTCTATGGAATGATGAATAGGCCAAGTTGAGTGGCTGACTAACAGAGATCTGTCTTAATCAGAAGTGATTTGTCAGAACAGGAGCTCTGCGGGGTCAGGGCGCAGGCGATGAATAAAACAGAGGCTGGCGGAGTGAAGAAAGGCCCCAGAAATCCACCCTGACTGCCCACCACCACTCATACACATGCAAAGGGAAGCGCAGATGGGCTAAGTCAGGTTTGACTGTTATGGCACTGCTTCTCCCTGCCCAGAATATTACTAGTTTTGGGCCTTTTATGTGCTTAGGCTCGTGCAAGAAAAGGTCAGGGCCTCACCTGCTCTGTCAGTTGACCATCCCAAAACTACCTATACACTGTGCTGTTAAAGAGGAGGTAGTGTTAAACATACATACAAAAATTCCAATATCGAGGACAAGGCATTTCTTCTCATTAAACACTAGATATCTCTTTGACACTTAAATCTTTTATTGCCTGTCCTGCGAAGTACCCGCTCCTGATTACCATGCGATAGAGTTGGTTTATTATTATAAGTAACCTGTCATAACATCGCTCAGCCCCCAGATGCTACATGCCCCCCCCCCTGTGACCTAGCACTTGGCACCTCTTTATTTTGAGCTATAGCGCGGTGCAAAGGCGCTAGCCTCATGGCCTGTGGGCTCAGCATTACAAATACATCCCAATGTGGGTACAACTTTGATGGAGGTGATGAAAGTGTGTCACCAGGCTGTTGTAGACTTGAGAAGTCTTTTAAAAAAAAGGTTCCCTGACAGTGTACAAAGACAGGTAACTTTATTCACCTGGGAGTCACAGGCATATAAGTTGACTGGTGTGTGTGTGTGTGTGTGTGAGATAGAGATAGCTTGAGAGAGAGAAATGGTCTAACATTTATCAGCCTCCTCACTCCCCCTCAACTCTCCCATGGGTTTCCATACCCCGTTTGTTGGAGTGTGTGGCTTGTGTCCAGATACAAGTGTGTGTGGTAACCTTCAAAAAGTGGTCTCAACTGCTTAATGAAAAGGAGCTGTGCTGAGCCTCAGAGCACACCACTGTCAGGTCTTGTACCCTTTCAGCTCTGGGGACGGAGGGGGCAGGGCAAAAAAGGCAACACAGAAAGAGTGACAGAGCCTTTAGACGATGTGTAACTGCTCTGAAACTGCTGCTGTAAAATAGATGATGCCTCCAATTAAATGGAGAAAGTTGTAGGCTGTGGAGGTTTGGATGATAGTAGTATTGTTTGCTTTCTGAACTGTATTGTCCTGGGCCAGGCTAGGCAGACATGGGCAGTTCATGGTATTTGGTACAGAATTATAAATGTTTAGCTGTGCCTTTTCTCTTTTTGTTTTTACCTGACAGTAAGATAAAATAAGTTAATCTTATTGATTAATCTGCCAGTGATTTTTCTGATAACATTTGTTTGGTCTATTAAACGTCGAAAAGTAGTGAAAAATGCCACAAATTTCCTAAGACTTAAGATGATACAAATTGCTTATCTTTTCCACTTGTTCCACAATGCAAAGATATACAGTTGACTGCCACAGAAGACTAAAAACTTTAAATGATTAGTAAAACATTTCCTTATTATTTTTCTGTTGATAGACTAATTGTTGCAGCTCTGTTCAAGAGTCAGAGCATACAGAAATGTTTCACTCCAACTCTGTTTCGGCTTATATTATGGTGCTTCTTCTAGTGTTACAGATTACATAAGTACATGCACTGGTAAAGTTAATTGTCCAGTAAATATATTTATTAGCAAAATGGTTGAGCTGAGACAACTGGACTGTGCTATGTCAGGAGTGTGTCTTATTCCTGATCAAGACATTATTTCCCCCTCACTCTAATTTGGGCCTTCAACTTTTCTATACTAATTCTTTTCTACAGTTGCATTAGAGGATCGAGTTAAATTAAGGCTCTCTGGTGCTGGTGTGACTGTAATGTAATGGAATAATGGGCTTGTTAAATGGACCTTGGGGGATGGGGATCTTTAACAAGTGAGTCAGAGCAAGGCCTCTGGGCCAGGGTTATTTAAATTGTTAATAGCTGTTTAAACAGGAGGGGAATATTTTATACACTAACGAGCAACAAGTCAAGGGCATTAACAGTGAATTATTTGTCCTTTCCTGCTTTTTTATCAACTGTACATTTTTCATTTATAAAGGATGTCTCTATTTTCAGTACTCCACATTGTTGTCAGGGCAATACATTCTACAAATATTTAGATTTTTTGCAGTTAAAGAATATGTTTAAACTTGAATATGTAAGATCAGTGATTGTGTCCAGTGACCAAACATTAACATGAGCTAAGATAATATTACTGGAGGTGCATCAATTTTTTTTTTTTCACACAGGTATTGACAGTTTTATGGTGAATGACTTGTCTACATCAAGTATATGATGACAAAGTTATCACATTATGGCAGTAGTCTGTTACTTGAGGAACCTTTCATTAATCTTTTATGTCAGATTTTTTGTTTTTAACTCAGTATTTTGCACCATTTGTTGTCCAACAACTTCATCTTCCCAGTAACTAATGACGTTTTACACATACCGCTGGACAGCAGGAGTTAAATAAGATGAATGGAAATGTAGATACATGCCAGAGAATGAGTGATGCAAGGGAAGATACATGATAAAGACAATAAACATCATACATTCCCCCGGGATGTGTTGTGCCTCTAATGGCTCAATGTGGTGGGGGGAAACCCAGAAAGGAATGATGAGAGATTTTGTAGGACTGGGGAGAGACCTTAATGGCAGCACAAAGCAAAGCAAACGTTTATCTTAACAAGCTATGAAGAAATTTTTTTAGTCATCTGGAACAAGAGAATATTATATTGACTGTAAAAGGTTTTATACTCCTCATTCTGGCTTTCTATTGAAAATGCCACTTTTGAACAGATCTGGTGTTGTCATGTTGCACAATTTGCTTTTCTTACGTTGATGTACAGTGAATATGCCTTTTTCTGTGTAGAAAGTTCTCTCTCTTGATCAAGGTTGTACATTGTGGCCGTCTTCCAGCAAGGATAAAAAAGTATACATTTCATAATTTCTATTCAGCAGCTATTACATTTGTCAAGGGCAACCATTCACGTGTGGGTAGTCTGTACATTCTCTCAGTATCCGGTGGTGGATGTTTGTACTTACAGACTACTGAAAACCTTGGAGTCATATTCTTTAGACAGCACCGACACAGTGCTCTCTACAGCACCCTACAATTGACAGAAAGCTGAATCCAATGTGCTTCAGTTCTTGTCCACTGAAAAGTAGCTTATTTCTATTCCTTTTTTTTGTTTAATAGTTTGGTTTTTTTTGTTACCTAAACCTTCACGAAAACCTTGATTGTCTTAACACCTTAACAGAATGTGTGTAATGAATGTCCAGTACTTAGGCTAAGCACCATCCATCTTTCTACATGTTGCAAACCTTTCCAATAATGCATGTCAAAAAAACTCTGCCGCTACAGTCCTTGTCACACTCGTTTATTAAAAAAAAAAAAAAAAAGCAACCTTGACAGAGATGGATAGATATGCTTATTTGTCTCTTTAACAGAAGATTTCCACTACAACTCCCATCCTGTTTATCTCTTGTTCTTCTCCAATGGGGACGGGGGAGGGCTTGTATTTTTATGGTTATTAATACCTGCACTCAGTCTTTTAATCTGCCCTATTTGTCACATGTGACTGTCTGACTGCACTGTTTAATCTGGGTATCCTTCAATCTGTCTCGTCCCAGATTAGAAATTAATGAAGGCAGGAAGAGACACATTTGAGTCAGTTACAGTGTAGGGGGGTAAAAGGGATGGGATGAATGGGAGACGAATGTCGTTCATTTGACAGCGTTTCTCTTTTTTCTACTTTTCCCTGATCCCCTTTCTCTGTCTCTGTCTCTCTCTATCTTCCTCTCTATCTCTCTCTCTCTCTTCTCTTGTTTAGCTGCCAGATGTAGCCCATTTTTGCACTGCTCCCCCCAAACAGGCGCTCAGCACGTGGGCCCTTTGGTGTGCGGCACCTGTGTAGTGTAATACAGTCAGCAACTGCGTTGTTTATTCCGGATTTGTTTGGTGCGCTTGAAAGCCTGTCTTTGATCCATGCAAAGATTCTTCACTTCTTTTCCTTTTTTCCTGATTCATCGTCTGCCTCCCTCATTTTTAAGCGCTAATGCTGCAGCAGTATGGTTACATTGATGGCAGCAGTGGGTTTTTTGGTGATGGGTGGGGGGGTTTATTTGGTTTATCTTTTATTTTCCTTTTTTTTTCTCATACCCAACCCAGGGGACAGGAAAATGACAGTGACCACTGACAAGCTTGTCAGGTGCCTTGTCGGGGATGTTTTATAACTGTGCGTTAATGTGTTTACATCTGCAACTGACGAGAGGCATTTAAAAAAGAATGGCTTAATGAATATTGTATTGGCTGAGTGGACCCCACTGGCAGACTCGTTGCTGGGGTATTGTTGCCTAGAACTTCATGTCTATTTACCTCAGCATTTTAAGAAAATTTAAAAATCACTTCCCTTAGCTACAATATTCTACTATCTGCCCGCCTGACACTCCCTGTAGACAGTGTTTTCTCTTTACACTCTACAGTTTGTGTACAAAATGTTGCACAATGGCTGCATACAGAATGCTCTTGTTATTTTTAAGAGTGAATCCAGGCAAAAAAAAGGATCACACTTAAGTTTTGATGACAACGACAGAGAATGAAGTGTTTTATTAAAAATCATTCAAGGTCAATCTTAATGTTGTGAGTATTTCAAGAATGTGGATACCACGTTTCGCAAGTTAAGCCATTTTCAGTTCTTTTTTTTTATCACTTCCAGGATTTTAACACATTTTGTAAATTGTGACACACACCTTCTCATACCGCATCTGCTTCTCTCACAGAGCAAGTGGGTCAGGAGATTCTTTCCAACCTGCACAGTGACCGTGAGAAGATCCAAAGAGCCAGAGAAAGGGTGAGTACTCGCATGCCACCTGCACACACTTCCCTGTCTATTTTAGCAACTGTTTGTGAGACCGTAGAGGTGTGACAACTGGTCAGCACCGTTGACAGCATCCACCACTTTCTGCATGGTTTGCCAAGAAAACACACACAAGCAAGTCCACGCACAGAAAACATGGCACACAGACACACTGTCTTGCTTACAGGTGTACACACACCAAGTCAGCTGAATTGTATTGACAAGGTATGTAATGTGCTTATTTATTGATAGCACAGTATTGCATCCGAGTAAATATTTTAAGCCGTCAATATCACCTCACAATTGTAAATTGTAAATGTTTTTCTTAAGTTTATTAAGAGATAAAATGTTAAGCAGATTATTCCACGCAAACAGCTAGTAAAATTAGCTTGCTTGTGGCTATATATTGTTAGTACCTGTACACCTTTCTCCAGGATTTTCCCCTTTTTATTCCTCTCACCTGAATGGGGTTAATGTTACCAGCTGCCATCCTTTCCTCACTTACCCTCCTTCACTTCTCAGCATTCTTCTCCTGTTTCACTCTCTCCTTCCCACTTTCCCTCAGAGATTCCTCCCCAGTCCTTAGCACCTGCCAAACAGACAGGTAGGCAGACACAGAAAAGACCAAACACAGGAAGGGGGCCCAGCCCTGACGGCATCCTCAACGCAGAATGCTTAAAGACCACATCATGGCAGTGGGCCTCGCACAGGCGATTTCAAAGGAAATCAAACATCTCCTTTCAAAACGGTCCACAGTGTCTACTGAGAGTACCTGCTCTGTCTTTCTTTTGCTTTCTCTCTCTCGCTCTCTCTTCCTTCTTCCCATGAGTCCCCCCCATCACCACCACCATCGGGGCTTTAAAGGCAGTTTGTGGGGCAAAAGTAAAGTGAAAAGTAGATCTAAAGATACAGGATGGAAGGGTTGGTTAACAGCTCTTTAACATTAAAGAGATGTAAGGTGAGGGTGGTATAGTTTTAGCATAAATGCCAACACAAGAATCCACATGCACAACTGTAAACACACACACAAATACACACAAATTCCCTATGCTCAGCAGGGGTTTTGGCCTTTTGTTTTGCTTTTATGGTACAAATAGAAGTCAGTGGAAGGTTTCAGCACTGGGTCAAAGCAGTATGCTCCCAACTTTGAAGAATGTGATTTAACCATTCTCCAGGCTAGCTCATACCGACAGGAATCACCCCAAAATGTGTAATTTATATCCTTGAATCAGTAATTCCACTGTATTAAATGTATTTATCTGAGGGTAGGAATGACTCATTTCAGGGAACAAAATAAGCAATTTGTGTGCACAAATGACTAATTTTCTCCCATAAATTAATATCTTTTGCCCTCAAATTACTAAATCATTCTATCAGGTTAGCACTAGTCCTCTTCTCTATTGATAGATGCACATCTTACCCAGTAGCCTGTGATCTTTGCGTTGTTTGTGCATCTATCTGTAGCCACAAATTAGGCACCATGAATTTTAATTGGCAACCTCAACACTGAAACTTAGCTGCTAGCCTGCTGCTTTGCCTCTTTTTCCTAACTGACCAGACTAACCACAAAAGGTATAACTTCAGTGCCCGTAGTTAAAATAAGCTATTAATGTAAGGGAATGAAATAAGTATTTTGTCATTTGAGAGCACAGATTATTAATATAAGTGGATTAATTGCATAATTTAGTAATTTATTGTCCCTTATCCTTCTCAATAAGCTTACAAACTCAAATGCGCTTGAATTTGAGTTGGTTTCTATTTCAGGTTGAAGAGGAAAGCATGAGATTTGTTGAGCGGCTGTGGAGAGAGAAAGAGGAATGGAAAGAAGGAATGATTCAGAGATGTATTTTGGGAGAAAGTGTGAAGTATCTAGGGGACAGATCTGTGGGTAGAGGCAGACATCAGGCAACTGCAGGACTTGTTGTCTTTGCCAGAGGGCCCAAACCCCAGGTCCCCCACCTCATACCCTGTACCACATGTATCCTTGGGTCTTCCAACCTGCATCGCACCACTCCAGGCTGCCAGAGGGTAGGAAGGATGGATGGAAGAAGAGGAAAAAAGTAGCAGTAAAGGAGGGGTGGGAAGAGAGGGTGAATTGTAGGCAGGAGAGATGACTGCAAGATGAGCCAGAACAAACAGGAAACGGGTGATGCTGGAACCATTGTAGAGAAGAGGAAGTTTGGAAGTAGAGATGTGAAAGTGAGGACTTAAAAATAGAATAGAATACAATATAATACACTGACGAAAACATACTAAGTGAGAGAGGCGTTATTGGGACAGCAGTTAGTATCGCAGATGAATAACTCCCTGCTGACTCTAGAGAGAACTTCTCTGCAAAGATTCTTCCCCACATTCCCTCATCATCCTCTAGAAATCCAACTGCAGGTAGACATTAGTGGCAGCTCACTCAGTGCGGTGTCAGCACTTTTTCACAGTCACACTCGCACCTTGTTGGCGACATCTCTGCCAATTCCCTTTCCCAGTGAAAGTCCCTACATCTGATAAAAGAATAGAATGAAAACATCTCGACGATCCCCTGAGGGAAAAAAAGGGCAGAGAGAAAGAAAAGAGAGAAGGTGGAGCAAGAAAAAGGACAATATCCGAGGCAATTAGCCTTTAATAGCCATGATCATTATTTCAAGTGCGCCTTCAAGAACTCCCTGTGCCTGCTGTTTAAGTCAAAAATAAAGGGCTCTTCTCACTTTTTTTCCTACACCACTCTAACTTTTGCATTGCCGCAAGATGAGGTGAAGGCTGTTAGAATGACATGACTTGTTTGATTTTACAGGGCTGTGAGGCTTTAATGTTGGAACACTTTTACAACATTCAATGTTTTGGTAAAAATGTGTACTGTGTAAATATATGTACTGTAGGTGCCCTCGCCGTTTATTCATCAGTCTGTTACTGATATAAGATATAGGGTCTTAATTGTCATTTTATACAAGAAATTAACTTTATTTTCATTGTGTAATGAGGTGGTTATTTGTAGTCAGAGGTCATTTTTCCACTCTAATTTTGACCTTTGTAGTTTATTTGTTGACTGTGTTTAATAACCTTGAGAGTTGTTTGGAAACTAAAACTTGTCTTTCACCGGTTCTGTCCCCACAGCTGAGAGAAACAGACGCCAACCTGGGCAAGAGTTCTCGCATCCTTACCGGCATGCTGAGAAGGTAAGAGGCAGGTAGGGACCTTGTTTCTGCACCTCTGTATGTGTATTGTGCGTTAACTGTGCCGTGATGTGCTTGCTCTAAGTCATCACCATCTAATAAAGTTTGTAATCAGATAAAAATGATCTTTTCCTTTCTTTTTCTGATCGGTGTTAAACACTGTGTTGCTGTTGGCCATACTGCTTTGCTTTGCATTGCTTTACCAGAAAACACAGGTAGTAACAACTAGTTAAATTGTGACCAATTGATTTTGTCCATCTAAATGGAATTTTATTCGGGCTACATTTATCAAACAACTACTGAACAACGTATAATTGCAATAGTTGCAGTATTTGGTACATTTTTTGCTGTAGAATCATCTTGAGGGTCATGTTTTCTTTGTGAATTTATTTTATTGTTAAGTTTCAGAGACAATGTTTCCAAAGCATCAAAATATAGTTTGTCCCAATATTTGTAATATTAACCTCAATATGTCATAAATATATATTTATTAATTAGATAGTTATATTTAATTGTGATTCTAATAAATCTGATCAATTGTATGTTCCAGAAATATGGCACATACTGTATGTCTGAATGAACAAACTAACTTAAGTTTGAACAAACAGTGCGAATGCCTGTATTGGCACATGCAGTGGTATTGGTTGTTAAGTGCCTGGATAGATGGAGAAGAGTCGCTTAACATAACATCCAGCAGAAAAAGGCTGGTAAAGACAAGTGCGCACTGTACATTTCTCCATTCTTTCCTTTTCTTTTCTTCTCTTTGCCTTTGTTTTTCACAAACTGTACTTACAGCCCATATCGAACTTACAGTCTTTGTCTCTTTTGCTAGTTCATGCACAAGGCAGCCCCCAACAATCACAAGCATTCACACGCAAATATTTGAATAGCCCTTACTTTATCTTATGCACCCGTCACCCCACACACACACTCCCCATAATGTCTTGTCACATCTCCATTTCATAAAGTGCCTGTGTGCCTACCCCTGAACCGTGACGCCACGGTTTTGTTTCTCGCTCCCTCTTTCTTGTTTTTTTTTTTTCTCCCTGTCGCCCACTGTGGATTTTGATTAAGAGTAATATGTAAATGACACAGACTAAATGTAAAATCCTGGGGCCAGGAAGGAAGTGCCAATTGAAATAGATGCTTCAGTGCCCGTAGACAATTTGGAGGGCGGCTCACAGGGCGGCCGGCAGTTACTAGAGAGGGAAGGCCTGAGAAGGGCTGTGACGCCGACTGTAACCAATATTTCTGCATATGTCTCCATTTTGTCAAGTCTGATTATGGGAAGAGGAAGAGTGTCGCGGGGGGGTCAACTTGCCTGATATGTCACCCAAAGCTGTCCAGAAATCATTCATCATTCCCTCCTCCTTCCCTCTCTTCTTCCCTCCACCCCCCTCTGGTCTGGTGCTGAAGTAAATAACACACTTATTTCAATATTATCATATTAATGTTAAAGTTCAGCTGTCACCTAATGGGAAGACTTAATCAGACGTAGCATTTTAAGAGCCAGACACCCCCCCACCCACACTCTCCAGCCCCCCTCTTGACGTGCCTCTCTTCCTCTGGTTAGCACCCCGCTCAAATCAGGATTTATGAGGGCCTTCCAAAGTGGGGCCCGGCTGTGAGCCTCTCCGACTACCACCCGCCTTTCTGCTTGATGGGAGCAGCACAACATACACCCCCCGTAAAGTAATTTTTTTCTTGTCGTTTCTTCGCTGTTGGACTAAAGAAAGTGTGTTTTGTTGTAAGGTTGTGGGCTGGAAACGTCTGAAGTAATTTATAACCAGAGATGGAGAACTGAGAGAGAAAAATAAGTTCAGGATGGTTCAATGATATCTCACCCAACCCCCTTTTAGGCAATTCTTCCTCATTTCCCCATTCAATTCATTATTTGCTTCCCTGGTTTTCTGCCTTGTGATTAATTGTGTATTTGTGTGCGATGTCAGAGCAATTGTAGTTTCTTTACACTGTTGTTTGGGTTGAGGGGGTGGTTAGTTTGGCATTCTCCACTTGTTTGTCTCAGCTATAGAAGTAGTGTTTGCTGTAAGTCTACCATGAATATGTAAATGACTTACACTTATGACACAAACCTGAGGTGGACAACTAATTGGTGGCTTAATACATTTTTGCTGTTCCTTTTAGTTGTAATGCAGCAATTAGCAAAATTTGAAAGCCAGTATCATATTTTTGTCCTTTGTCCAGGAGCCTTGGACAATCAAAACACAGAGAGATTTTGCATTTTTGGCAATTTAACTGTGGTAGGGAGCAGATACAGAAATATTGCAGCAATTTTAAGTAGATTAAAACCGTCAACACTGGAGTGGAAGTAGAGGAATGGTGGAATTTATTGTGATCCACAGGACAAATTTCCTTTTTGGTTGAGTGTTGGAGTTTTTTTTAAACTCACACCTCTTCTTGAAGTGTCTTTATGGTCTGGTGGATATCACCCCAGCAGAGAAACAATTAGGCACTCAATAAACTAGCTGTCAGGGTTCAAAAAAAGCCAATTAACTTAAAGGCTGTGTGAATATCACTTATTCTAAGAAACATTCAGAGACTCTCGCATCATAAATAGCTGTTGCTTTGTTTGAAAATGAATCTTTACAAATGTATGAATGTGAAAGTCATCACTGCCATTGAGGGTAATTAGTATAAAACACTGTTTATAGGTGCTGTTGATTGGCTGGGTCATTGTTGATAACGGTCTCACAAACATAGCCTCTATCATGTCAGCTCTATTCATCTACTTAGACGATGTCAGTGGTCTAGTGGTGAGCATCCAGGCCATCCATTTGTGGTTAATTTTTAATTCAGTTTTCTGAAATCCTTTGGGTTTTAATTATACTGTGAAAGGCGCAATGATCCCAATGAGGCAGAAAGGCAAGCCTGAAATTATATTAATACCTATGATCATCAAATTATCTATTATCATTTTGTAAAATGCCTGTTTAGCACCACCACACCAGTCCCTCTGTCCCACAAAGAAAAGATTTGGCAATAGCCTGGCCTTGCAATAGTTTTAGCAACTTCTATTGCATTTCTTATTAAAAGATGATTTTAGTGTAGCTGTATTGATATTATATGATACAGAAATACTTTTGTAGTAGTTTTAAACTTATGTTGTTGGAAAATGCAGGTTTTGTACACATTGGCATCTTAGGGTGCTTTCACACCTGTATTTCGGGTTCATTTTGTCCAGACCGAGTGAAAAAAATGATGCACTGTTGCATTTTAGTTCTGGTCCGGTTCATGTTCACACTGCAGTTTTACAAACGAACCAAGAGAAGTAAGCATGACATGACAACTTATTAGCCTATAGTATGCTGTGGTATCGCTGTCACAAATGTTTTATGGACTGACAAGTATACGTTACCAAATGATTTTCATAAACATAGCATGGCTTATACAGATCAATTATAAGAATGCTGAATACATTTTGTGGTCAGCAGATGGATTTGAGTGGCTGGAAATATTGCTCAGATCACATCTCTGCTATCAAGACTTGTGGTTTGTTCGTTTGCTTTCACACCACAAGTGAACTGCTCCAGAGTTTGTTAGAAAGCGTACCGAGACCGCCTCTTCTAGAAGTTCTCGGTATGCTTTTTTGGTCCGCTTTTGGTGCGCAAAAGCGGATGATTGCTGCAGTCAAACCTGCCTAAATGAACCGCACCAAGGGGGAACTCTAGTGCATTTCAACTGAACTAAATGAGACAGGTGTGAAAGCACCCTTAGAATAGAAACTAGTCAGTTGTAGAATATCCTAAATTTAGGTACATTTAGAGTGGTGGCCTTAGAAACAAAAGTTCATGTTTTAATGTGTTGCCATCAAGCAACACTTTCTAAGATTGCTCCATAGACATTGAACAAAAGACCTTTTAGGGACTGAACTTAACCAAAATGTAAATAAAGCCGCGAGCGGCAATGATCGGCATCCAAGCCAGTCGCAAAAAACGCAACATTTGACATTTTCAGAGGAGACCAGATGCACGACTTAAGAGATAAAAGTGATGAAAGAATTTGGACTTTGAGATAATTGTGGAAACGCAGACTTTGATTTTTACAGCATCACCTTGAGATCAGAGAGTGTCATTATATGTACCTGACTACTGGGTGAAATGTCTGACCCACCTGCGACATTTTGCGTTTCCTGAAGAATGACTCTCAGTGTTTGAAGAAACACTTGTGGAGATATAGATGTTAATTGAATTAGCATATTCTGAAAAATATAGTGTGACTGACTTCTGAATTGACCATAGGTTGCAGTGAGGCAAACATTAGTCACAAATCAGTGGATGTGCTGAAAAAACTTCAGCTCTCTAGGATGTACGGATGATTTTCTTAGATTTTTTGAAGTTAGGAATGAGAAATGTCTACAAATGTACATTTCTTGTAATAAGCCATGCCCACTTTGCGCAATCATTATCAAATTTTATACATCAACTGAGTAGTGACCCGAGATCGTACAAACCAAATTTCGTACGAATCCATCAAGCGAATTACGAGGTATAAACACAAGTGTAGCGCCCCCTAGTGGAAGAATATCCCAGGACTGCTCAATGAAGCTCGGGCCGAGCATCTGAACAGACATGTAAAGTTTGGTCACAAATTGTACGTAAATACACAAAAGTAAAAATCAATGAAAAAAAAACAGATTATCAAAATTCTTTTGATAACTTTTGATCTGCGACGTCCGTAGATGATCCTGCCAAAGTTTCAGCTTGATTGCCAAAACCATCTGGGACGAGATTGCAAAAATAGGTTTTAGAGAAAAGTGATAAAAAGTCATATATTGACATTTTTAGAGCAGAAGACCATTGGAGCAAAGATGCAGATGAATCCAGAAATTAAAATAATAAAAGAAGTTCGAATCTAAATGAAGCCGTTTTCAAGATAATTGCCAAAACTCAAAATTGATTGTTATAGTGCCACCATGAGGTCTATGAGGGCCATTTATTTTTTGCCTGAGTATGTGCCAATTTTGGTGAGTTTTCGTCCAGGAGTTTTTGCTTCCCAAACAAAACACTTTTAGCAGAGAGAGCGAGGAAAGAAAGAGAGAGAGAGAGAAAGAAAGAGAGAAAGAAAGAAAATAATAAGAACAAAAACAGTATTTGGATCCCTAAAAATAAGACCATGTGCATGGGCATCTTTTTATCATTCAACGCTTTTAGAAATTCTGTAAAATAAAGGACACCAAAGGCGACAAATTTGAGCAAGGATACTCATTTGAGACTTGATTGGGTTCACAGATATTAGCTCTCTAATATCAAGGGACTTATATATGTAAACTATTTATGGATTTTCCTTTCAACTACTGTAATTGCCCTTCATGGCCTACCAATTTGATCAAGTTTGACTGATGTATCGGTTTGGTACAGTCTGCATTGCGAAGTGTTACAGCTAAAGCCAGAAGCCTTTTTGGTCTCTATTGTTACTGTGGCACACTGACATTAAACGTGTAAATACAAAATGGCCCTGTGACTGTAGCGTGAGCCTTCCTGCTGCCGTTCTGAACATCTCAAGCATCTCAGCCACCACAGTCAGAACATTTGGGAATGGGATGCAGCTCCAGATCCAGTTAGGCTCCTGGCAGCTTCATGGAAGGAGGGGGTGAAGGGCAATGAAGCAGGGAGGACGAAGGGGGGAGGATGTATATTTTGAAGCAGAGGGGTTGTCTGCTCTCGCTGGCAGCTGATCCCACATGCAGGTGGTCGACTCAGTCGCCAGGCAGATCAAAAAGTCAAGGCCCCGGGTGGACCTCCCTTTGAAATGGGAATGGGGCCTAGATATCAGACAGAAAACATAAGCAAGCTCCCAGCCACAGAACAGCTCCATATTCATGGCTGGGACTGGCAGTAGCGACGGGCAGGCAGGATGGACAGAGCTTCAGCCTTCAGAAGAGGACTCATGCGCTCTGGACACTGATTAAGAGATCAGCCCATGAGCCGGGGTGAGGGTGATGCAGTAGCTCACAAGCTAATGCAGCAGCACTGATACCAAGACACTAACTTCCTTTCTTAAGACATATCTTGACAAGCTGGCTTAATGTGTGGCCATATTCTTTTCTCTGATTTCACACAGATGTCACAAGTTGAGTGCAAAATAGAGTCCTGTTGGTTTGAGTAATTAGCATAAAAAATAATATGTAAAACTCATTCTTGCCTATAGGAAATTCCCAAGTGTCCCCCCCCCCCCACCTCTCTTGAGCCAAGAAACTGATGTGTATGGCCCCAGAAAAGCATCTGGAGAAGGGAACTTTTGATTCCCTAAGATGTGTAAGTTTTGCCCCTCTCCTGTATTATTGGCAAATATATACTCTCTCTCTCTATCAGTCTGTCTGGAATATTAACTGCTGGGATATGTAGGTCACATAATTAATGGAATTCAACTCTACCAGTGAGCTGTAGTGGGATTGGAGTCTTGGGGCCCTATTGAAGTCTTATGAAGTTGAACAAAAAGATGAGTCTTTTTTTAATTTAAGCTGAAAGATGAGACAGATTGCAGTCAGATGTTTTTCTACCTCCCCTTTTCTTTTTTTTTCCTTTCCATTAATTTAGTTGTGTTACCCTGTTATAGGGTGACAAGAGCAAAGGAAAAACTCAATTACAATGTGGTGGGGTCACGAGAGTCAGAAAGTGGGAACAGCGGCAGACTTTCTGGCATCAAATGCAACATGCATTTACAATCCTACACACCCATATGTTTCGTCTTGGTTTGTTTTACATTTGAATATTGGAGTATACTGCATGTGTATCACACTGTGTAAGGCATTTTTGCCCTATTTTACATTATATTTTACTTTGTGTTACAGCTGAACTCATCACAGTAGCCATAGCCGAACTTCGTGTTTTCTGTCCCGAGAGTGGCAGATCACTCCCAGTGGATACCCCTCTCTCTGATCTCCTCTCCATGTTGCTGCCACTATAATTCCATGTACTACATTTAAACACATTCCCTTTGCTTTGCAATTTGTTCAGCCTGGCATCGTTACCATCCTAGTCAACCCCCTCGCTCTATACCCTCATATTTCTGCATCCCTCTAGGTCAGTCCTATCCATGGCCTTTTCTACCACCTCCAGGGAAGCATTCTGTGCTTTTTATGTCCAGTCTGTTTTTATTTTGGCAAAGCAGCAAAGTGCCAAAGCATGAATCGTATCTGCCCCTACCACAACCTCTAAGCTAAACTTTATACATATCAAGATGAGCGCAGATGTTGTGTGTGTGTGTGCATGCATGCATATCATGGGTATGTTAAGTGGATTAAGGATAGCATGTTACCCTCCTGTAGGAAGATATTTGGTGTTTAAAGCAGTAGTTCTTACTGTTGGCAGACAAGGAAGTTGTAATGGAAGACCTTACTGATGTTTTTGGCCCATTTACTTTAGTAAAAAAAAAAGAAAGAAGCAAAAATAGGTTTCTAAAGGCAAAATTATGCTATGCATAGCCGTGAGGGTCCGTGTGATAAAGTAAATTGTGTCAGCTGCTCATATCCACATGGACATCCCTGCAGACGACCACTCACATTTCTAACCATGCAGACTGTACACTGTCAGAAGCATACTGGCCATGTTATCAGACATCCATTGTAGTAGTAGAAGTTGTCTCCACTCACGCTTTGTAGAGGGAACACATCATCATGAGATCATCGAGAGATCAGATGACTGAATGTCATAAGAGATTTTACACCATGCTCAGTATTTAGTATTAGAAGTATCTCTTATGAATGTATCTTATATTCAGGGGATTCTTAAGAGAAAATTATAATTCATACATTTTGATACTAAAGTACTGTTTTATTTTTATCAATTTATTTTACTTTTTTGGTTTTGAATGTCAGATAAGTGTCTTGTTTGGAGATAGGTGATACTTTTTAATGTTCATGTGTGTCTATGTGTGTGTTTCTGTGGCTACAGGCTACTGCTGGGACAATGACAGGGTGCGCCTCAGCCTCATTACTCACTGCTCCTGAGCCAAACAAGCACCACTGCCACCCCTCTCTCTCTCTCTTACTTTCCCTCCTGCTTCATCTGTCTTTTTCTCTCTTCCTCCACCTCGCCCATTAGAGAGTGCTGATGGGACGTTTTTTGCTGAAAGGAGAAGATACACACACACACACACACACACACACACACAAGCCTGGGCTGTAGAGGAAGAGGTTGTTGACAAGGGCAAAGACGTGTTGTTGTTTTATATAAGGGATGCATTTGTCTGTTGAGGATTGACTTGCTTAACTGGCTGCCAAAGCTCCCTTTTTCTCCCTACATATCTTCCTCTCTCTATTATGTAGCCCATAGCAGGCTTCTGTTGTTTGATAGGTCAGGACAAAGTTGAATTCTAATTATTCCACATGTGGTGGGAAAGAAATTCTTTGGATCTTTGAAAAGTAAAATCACAGATAGCTAGCTTTAAAGATGATAATTCATTTTAAGGTAGATGACATTCGCAATCAAAGCAAAAACCTCAGTCATATCTTGAGTGAAACTGCCATATCTGCACAATTAGCTATCCCCTAGTCCCTGAACCAGGCGTCAAGGCTGAGCATTCCAAAAAAAAGCACTCTTTGCACCATCACTTCTCCAAATGCTCTAGGGTCAGCCAGCCACGACATTGAGGTGATGCTTCGTTCGACCTCGCTCATACCATCCTAGTTGATAGAGCTTCTTTTTTCCCCTCCTTTAACCCTGACAGAGTGTCGTTCTGACGAGATGACTGGAGATCAGTGGCGCTCTCATCCCTTGAAGTGGCTCCAGGTGTCACTCCAAGGGTACCCGCCCTGTTTGATCTGCCGTCGAGCGCCTGTCGGGCCGCGGCACCCTCTGATTTCCCGGTCAGAGGGAAAAGAGGCTCTCCTGTCCAAAAGTTTCACTTCTACTTTTGAGTGACAGCAAGGGAGAGGGATAGCCATAACCGTTTGGGAATGGACTGTTTCCTGTTGTCATTATTCCCTAGCTCCCATTTAGCAGCTACAGGGAACCCTCTCACACACCCCTACAAGAGAGCATTGTATAGAGGTGATCTTGATTTGATATGCCAGGCCCCAGCAGTCCAAACAACAGAAAAGGAAACAAAATAAACATCAGATGAAACCAAACCAGCTTCACTGATCATGCTGTGGGCCTTGTCTTAAGAAGAATAAAAAAACATCCTCTCAAACAACTTCAGATGATGTCCAAAGGAGGTCCCTGTCTTTAGTAAGGAGCTGCACAAACAAAAAGGACAGATGAATCAAAATGGAGGAATGAAGGTACATATCTTTTCAGCAAGCATAGATGCCTGTATCCTTCCTCCCTTTCATTTTATTATATCCGTTACGTTTTTCCCCCACCTACTGTGAGCTTCTGTAGAAATTACAGGTGAGATCTCAGTCTGTGGCAGGGCCTGCCTTTCGTCTAGAGGGAGCAGGAGGAAGGGTGGGGGGATTTGAAGGGGGAGGAAAGACTGAGAAGGAGAGGAAAAAGAGATTCATGCTTTGCAGTACTGCTGTGTTGTTTGTGGCACTCTTCCTTTGTGTGTCTGGCGATAACTTATTCAGCACAGGGCCATTCATCCAGGGGTTGAGCGCGGGCGTCCGTCAAGACGGAAAATAATGAGGCGACAGCAGCGCAGAGGATAGCTTTCTCCCTCTGCATAGGTCGCCCCCCTCCTCCTCCTACTCCTCCTCCCCCTTCTCCATCTCCTCCTCCTCCTAGCCTCCCATTATCAGCCGATTTAAATAGATAATAGGGGGCCTTCTCCGGGACATTTTGAAGCAATTAGAACACTGTCTCTTATCTGGCTGTTGTTCCCTCCCAGCAAGTCATTGTGCATACTTCTGGGCACACTATGCAACAGCTGCCTAGAATATTGTGGAATGCCACAGCATTACTGGATGCCTATTTTGTTTGCTATATCTTCGCAATGGACTCTGTACCCGTGTGTGCATGTCAGGCACTGTTCCATCTTGAGCCATGCCAGGACACGGGATCCCTTTGCCATGATAAGCTGCTCTTGGGCTGCATTGCTTGCCAGGATGAAGTGGCTCTTACCCAAACACTTGCACTGTACTTACCTTTCCTACACTTTCCGTCAACTCTCATTTAATTCTTCCTCCTGCCATCTTTGTACAGTCCATTTTGTTGGCTAAAACAGCCAGTGGCATACAACAGTGGAAAGAGAAGACCTCAGTCCCATGTGCTCTTGAACAACATGATTCCAAATAATTACAGCTGATAACCTAATAAGTAAACATGTCCAATGGGGCTCACGGTTCTACATTGCTACTGTGTATAGTGTTATTCCCAACAATGATATCTAAGTATTTTTTCAAAACAGTGATAGTCTCAACAAAATATAAGTCAGCTGTCTAAGTCGTGTTTGCATCAGGATAGATGGTTAAGTATAGTTATTGTTGTTGCCCCTCAGATCTTTCTTTGGCAGGGTGCAAGAGCTTGAAATATTTACAAATGCTGAATTTTGACTTTTTTTCTCTTTTTAATATTTTCTTCTAACCCATCAATCATTTACTGTGCCTCTGTATGTCTGTATCTCATCCTGGCAGACCCCCAGGATGGTGCGATGAAACAAAGGCAGTACATTGTTGCCATGTTGTTGATGGCATAAAAGTTCCCTTTTATCACAATGGGCAAAACTATAAAAAGAGGACCACTTTTTTTCAAGGAAGTGAAAAGGTTGTAAGCCAAGGCATTGTAGGCATCAGGATTCAAGGGTAGGTCCCATCAAAATACTTAAACAGTGCATTGGTTTCTTTTCTAAGCAAAAGGCTTCTAACCTTGAGTGCTTTTATACTAAACACAAATATAGAATTTCATTTTTTCTTTCACAAACACTGGAAAGGCAAAAGGACAAACCCCTTCACCCCACCCATCCCTTACTTTGGTTTGGTGGTGCTTGCTGTGAAGGGCTTTCCAGTTTATAGAACTGTAGAAAAAAAAGTTTTGAAAATATCTTACTTGCCAAATACAGTCTCACAAGGAAGTATTCTATCACACAAAAATTCCATCTCAATCTTTTTTGAATTCCCTCTATTGTCATATTACAATTATTGGTGTGATTATCTACTGAGAGGATACAAGCGTCTCAGAAAAAATAAATATAACAAAAGAAGAGATGACAAAGTGCAAAGTAAGATTGTGCCTTTTTGCTCTTGAGTCATCTAGCCATTGTATTTTAGTTGAATACTTAAATTAGTTAATAGTAGTAAATACTGCATTTCCTTCAAAAAGCCCATTTTAAACTGCCAGAGCAGCAACCTCTAAACAGTATATCGGCCTTGCAGCGCTAGCCTTCCAAGGCCTTAGTTTTAAATTGTAGTAAAAGTACTGTAAATGTGAATTATGGTAAAATAGATCTATTCTTCTTCTGTTTGTAATCCATAGCCAAGTACCCCCACAAATTAGATTCAGTAGAACTGATCAGTGCCGGGTGATCCTGATTTATAGAAATTTTAAACTTTTCTTGCATCATGCAACAACAATATTCATCGACATATATGCAATTTCTACAGAATCACCAGCCATTGGTCATGTCATAAAAACTCCCAAAAGCTTAAATGAGATACTTATAATACTTTATATAAATCAGACTAGAAAAAGCCAAAAACAAGTATTATTGATCTTCTCAGACCATTTACTATATAATTTGTTTTTTTTGTTTTTTAGAACTTTGTAGGTTATTGGCCAAATGTGATGTTTTCAATCATTCACCTGAAAAGGTTTGAGTGCCCATTTCTGAATTTTACAACTAATTTGTGTTCTTTGAAATTTCAGTTTTCATTTCACTATAATTAGATTCTTAAATTTTAATGTACGTTATGGTGATCCTGGTTTTCCCCCCAAAAATTTCAGCGACTCATTAGGAGGACCATTTGACCAAGCCTGCTTAGGTAATGTTAACTTTTAGTGTGTTTGCCACTACCTGTCTTTGTTGGGATATGGCTTTGACATCAGTGTCGGTGTTCATTTCAAAATGCTGCATCAGAATGTCAGGGATGTTTGAGAATGTGCATGTGACAAACAAAACAGAAAGAGATATATAGTTATTTGAATTAGCAGGCTCTGACAATGATTCAGGCATGACCTGTGGATGTAGACTATTAAATTATGGCACTAAACCCACTGAAACACTGTCTCTTTCTGTGCGAGTATTGACAGTCACACAGTTTGTGACACAGGTTTTTTTGTTTGTTACTCCAAATCTCTCCCTCGATGCCTTTGTCCCAGTGGTGCATTCCAGCAAAAGCATGGTTGGACATTGAATCATAACGGTCTTCCTTCTGACTGATTCATATGATGTTGAAAAGGCCTTTTTTCATGATGGATGCCTCTAACCATCATCTGTAGCCAAAGTCGTAAGGACAAAGCAGAGTTAGGCCACAAAATCCTGTAGAACCTTGATCAGCGGAGAAAACCCCAGAGAAGTCCAATACCCATAGAGTCCATTTTTAGCCCAGGGACCATAGGAAGTTTTCTAGATGTTGTATAATTAGATGGTATGCAGTTAATCCTAAGAAACTGTTTGGCAGGCAGGTCTTTCCACTCGTATGTAATCATCTTGAACTTAAAATTCTTCTTCTTATTGCTTGACAATTACAGTCAACATTATTTGTAATGGATAAATAGACACATATACCTTGATATGCTGATGATCTAGCATCATTCTGGAAAGAGATTCTCTTATGACATACCCTGGCTGAGAAATTTGAGTCAAGTGCAGTACACGTTCAAGCCCTTGGCTTGGCTCTGATTTTGGGGAGTGAACCAGCCATGCACGGCTGGTAATGACAGGTTCCATGTTGCCCGTGGCCTGTGGCCCACTGCACTGTTTGTTTGGAGAGTGGTGCTCGGCCGTGAAGTGCTGGCCCAGCTGGCAGCAGTTCCTTTGCCCCTTCGGCCCGATGGCTGGGGCTTGTTTGGCCCACACCAGCCAGGCAGACTGGCATCCAGGAGACTGTGGAGGAAGAGGTGGAGGAGGGGGGTCTGACAGAGGAGAGGAGCTGTTGGCTGAGCACCCTGGTGCTAGGCCAGGCCTGCTGCCAACTGGAGAGAAGACTTCCCCGCTCACACCACGAGCATCACGTCTCTGTGGCGACAGAGATCTTAGTTTGCACCTCGAGGGTCAACATCATCCCATCGTGATCTGTCTCAACAACCTTGCTCACAGACCAGCACTGAAGACTTTGCAAACATATATATTTATTTTTTTCTTTCCTACTTTTGGCAGCCAAACCTTTTTTTGTGGACAGTAAACCAACTGACCACTTTTTTATTTAATGTTTTTACTGCATTTCTGAGTATCCCTGTGGTATACTAGAACACAAATAATGTTAATTACACACACATACATATACTTTGCTTCCACTGTCCAAAGGTTAGTTGCCCCTTTTGCATCTGCCAAAGTTTTTGCAGGGCTGTGAAAATGAAATATGCTGACCTATCACGTCATTCACTTCACTCTTTCGAGTGTTATTTCCTATGCTACTGGCACTAGCAAAAAATAAAAGTTAATCAGAATTTACAAAATAAAACTTAAACACTAAGTTGATCTAAATAACATTAGTAGAAAGTCATAAGATCTTGTGATACTTTTCTTTGAATATATATATTTAATTCAATTTTTTATTTATATAGCACTAATTCATAACAGAAGTTATCTCATTGTACTTTTCATAGAGCAGATTGTGCTCTTTATGCAGCTAGGTTCAACAAGAGGCCATGGACTCTCACCCCTAACCTTTTTACACCTGTATAGCTAGAGTTAACTCTTTCAATGTGCTTTGGACACACTGCGCTGTAAGTTTAACTAGTTGAATAATTTAAACAACACAACTACTTAACATGACCTGCGTCTTAGCCTGGTAGCCACAATGATAACCTCTACACAAATAATCCAATTCTTTCAAAACCATCGCTTAAAGTCATGAAAACCATTGCTTCTCAAAATTGAGAGCCGCTTTGTTTATTTTCTGACTGTTTGCTGGGTCACATGGGTACATCCTGTCAGCCATCATGTAAACCTTAAATCCCACCCCATATTCTGATGGCGCCAGGGCTAACATTGCTTCAGTGTTAAAGGGAAGTTGTGAGGACATTGATGTCTTGGCCTAGCATCCTAGTGTCACTTTCCCAGCCTGTTTGTGGAGCCCGCCAGTCCCCTCATTCTCCTCAGCTGACCTGAATGCATCACTGAGTATCACACACATGTGAGGAGCCTGATATCCCAGCCAACAACAAATGTTTTCCTACCGTTACCATTGCATTACTCTTTTACACAGCCTTTGTCCTTTGACCTGGCTCACACTGAGGTTCTGTTGGTTAGATATTTTGCCTGACTCTTCAGGCCAAGACTCTATTTTATTTAACAAGATGTCGATGCACACCCATTCTATCTAAAAGTTTCTCTGTGGTATAGCATTTCAGAACAGACTTGACATAAACCATTTCTAAACACTGGTTTCATTTCACCCATCTTTAATTACATCGTTTACAGACCGAGGTACAGAGTTGAAGCAAAGCACCATGTTAGCAAAGCGTATAATAGTGAGGGATACCACAGCCAGAGAACAGTGGGTCGAGAAGAAGAAAAAGTATACACAAACAAATACTGAAAGATAGCTGAAGGTGTTATGGGTTTACAGACTTTTAAAATTTTTTTTGATGATTTGATAATGGCCTAGAAGATTGCTGGGTTGAGCACTTTAATCCTATTTGTTTTTTGATGATAGATGTGGAAAGTTAGCAATTGAGAAATTTGCGGTCAGTATCTGACGTTACTGTTCTTTCACTTTGTAACCTGTACATAAGGTACTACATTTTATAATAAACATAGAAGAAGTTTACACAGTTCCTCTGCCATGACCTTTGAATGAACCCCAACACATCAGACAACAGGATCCACGACTGATACAAGCACTCTAACTGCATGGTTACTAATTAAATTGGTGCAGTTATTTTGTGCCTGTCTTTCATGTCTTTTCCCTTGTTACCTTATCGCTCAACATATTTCAGCTTAGCTCAGGAAGCGAGCCACGGTCAGTCAATTAATTGCAGCTCTACAAACTATTGGGTTGCATTCCAGTTGGACAGTGTTTTAGTGTATTATGGTGCCCTGAAGAGTATTATTGTAGCCCAGAGCGATGGTTAAGCCTTCCTCCAGCTCTGTGACAAAGGCAGCTGTGAGGTCGTGCCCGAGGCCAGGACTATCCGAGCTATCAGTCCAGCCGAGAAAGAGCATAACAACAAGCTCTGTCAAATAATGGTGTCAACAGTGGGATTGTTTAGCTTCATTTGTGCAAGGAATGTCCCTGGTTTAATGGTGACGTGTCGCTGTCTATTGACTCAATGGGTCAGATTTGACCCTGTTGTTGATTATGTTTCTCTTTCTGAGCGTGTTTTGCTGTAGAATGCTATGTTGTTGTGTATGCTGTACATTTATTTAAAATATTTGCCTTTCCTCAAACTTTAAGATGTCAGAAAGGTCAGTTGTCAAAGATAGTTGGCCTGAAGACATAGATGTAGGAGGTGACATGATAACTCATTTTTCACTGAAGCTTGTCTTTCCTCCCACTGAGACCTGTATTCCATAAGCCTGATCAGAGTTTTTTCCTCCTTTTTTATTAAGTTTGGTTGTAGTTCAGTCATCGATATTTGGAAGTTGGCAAGTCTGGCAGTGAGTCAGTTGATGGGCAACAGTGTAGGATCGTCACTGAGCTGAACTTACAAATGGACTTTTCAGTCACTTCTTAGTGATCTTGTGTCTACAAGTATGATGGGCAGACCACCACAGCATTGATGAGTATGCACTCCATGGTTTTGATTGATAAAAACTGGCCAAAATAAAATAGAGAAGAGTTTTCAGTGTTTAATGTAGCCATGCCGTCCTGGAGTAGTCTTTCCAAGGTTCCGGATGCTAGTTGGCTTCTGAACTGTCAGAATGTCTGTTATTATTGAGCCTATTCTGCCATGTCTTACCCTCTGAGTTTCTGCACTTCCTTTACCTGACTGGGTGGATAAAATGATTTCTTTTCTCCCCTCTTCTTCTCTAGTGAGAATATTGCTTCCCTCCACTGCCGTGCCACAACCCCCTCCCTCTCTCCTAACGGTAAACGTTAAGATCCAGGAGTGGATCAATGGCTGTTATCCTTTGATGTGCTAGGACGCATTACGAGCGGTGAGTTCTAATTGGAGTAGAGAGCCGAGGATCAATGTTGGCTGTAATTGCCTGACACAGGGATGGGTGTGAGACTTTATTATCATTAATATTTAGACATGATGTGGGAGGACCCAGCCGAGGCTAAATGTACAACGGCGGTGCAAGCCTTTGATCTCAGGAGATAAGCAGATCGATTGGGTGTTGGTGGGGGGTGGCTGAAGGAAAAGAGGTCGCGGAAGTGTGGCGAGCTGGACGAACGAATTAGCGAGGCCTGCACTTTGGATTTTATCGGATTTCTCGGGGAAGTTTCCCTTTGGCTCTGGAAAGGTCATCCTAGGCCTCAGTCCTCCCTATAGCTAAAATAACAGCATGGCATCCAGCGTCAAGGGAGGAAAGACCGCAAGTAGACTTAATTTCAAGTTTGGTCACAAAGGAGAGACAACCATTACATTTACATAATGGACACCATTATGCATTCATTAATTCATCAGTTACTCAAGCAAAAGCTCAAAAATAACAATCCCCAATGCCCTTGTTTAGGCTTTTTTGTAACTTCACAACTTCACAGTTCAGGGATGAAGTAGGAGGGATAAGGCGATATATAATGTTTGTGTTTTTGACAGGGTCCATTGTTTGGGAGACGTAACAGAATATGACAGAGGAGGAGGCCCTACGGTGCTCTGGGCTGCTTCCTTGGTGTCAGAAAACATAAGATGATGTTACCTAATCTTATGGATAAAGGAGGGGTTACACTTTCTGATGGAACACTCCCTGTCCAGCAGCATGACCAGTGGGGGCAGGGACTATCCCCCATGTCCAAGGAGGCTAAGGGCATGCTGAAACTGTGACGCTGTGATGTATACGCTCAATTCTGTCTTCTGTTGTCGTCACTTTGTTCCCCAAGGACTGATACCTTAATCATTGTACTTAGTGGGACAAAGATAGGTAACAGGCTACACAATAACAGGCGTGTTGGTTTTCATGGCTGCCTGATATTGGACAAAGTGAGAAACCCGGGAGGATCCAGGTCAGCAGGGATAATGATCCTGAAAAAGATGAAGTAAGGGGTGATGTTTTGTAAAATGACACATACTTGACTTTGACACACAAAAGTCCACTAATCAATTATTCAAACAAAGCTTTCTTTATGTAGCACCTTTTATAAAAGAAACGTAACTCAAAGTGGTTTGCTGAAACACAGACAATTACAGGTGAAGGCATAGAAGAAAACAGCAAGGTACAAAATACAAGGTTTACAACAAAAGGTTCTCCGTCTCCATTCAGCACATAATCAGAAATTACACGTCCCATTTCAATATGAAGCATTGTGTTGGAAAGTGTGTTTTAATCACATTTTGGGTTTAACTGTTTGAAATTAGGGCATTGTGTTTATTGTTTATTTGGATCCCCCGTTAGTTGTTGCCTTGTCAGCAATTACTCTTGGCATCAGCTACTCTTTCTGGGGTCCATATTAAAAGTGTACGCTACATGCAGTAAAACTAGCAACAATGAAAATTAGTTGGATTAGATTTCATGCAAGCAAAAGCTTTTTTTATATCTCTAAGTATATATTATTATATTTATAATACATAACATACATAGTAAAGTAGAGTAGCTGACTACCATTTTTCTCTTCTATGCATCCTCTCATTGCTTTTCTCATTTTTAAAATACACCCCTGAAGTTGCTGAGTCATATGCCGGAATTGATCTGCATTGTCTTTACATTCATAGCTTTCCATTCTTGTGTACATCCCTAACAGTACACTGTGGAGAGGCTCGCACCATTATGGAAAACCTCAGGGTTGTGCAACAAATGGCCCATTGTATAACATTTTGATCATTACATCAGCCCAAGCCTATTGTATAATGTTTTGTACGGCAAATGTGTACAAAGCATGCACTATCTATAATCCTATAGTACTAACCAATGACTAGAATGTATTCTCAATTAACACTCATAAATAACAAACGTGGTAAGAAAAACAGAGATGTCTTGGCAGAAAACAGCTGACATTTGCCATGTAAAACCTTGCTTTTCAGCAACATTGAAAACTAGTGTCTTTTTCTCTCTGAATGTCTGCACTAAGGCCAGCTTTTGCGTTTTACCGTCACAGCTCATGGTTTTCAATGTGCCCACGTTTTCAAAGTTCTTGTTTAGCCTCTTGTAAGAGGCTTGTCTCTCTGCAGTAAATGTTAAAAGTTAGCTCAGTATGCTCAGTACTTTGTATGCTCTGTTGTGTGCCCGAAAGTGCACGTATATATTTCTGAAGTGTATTTGTGTGTGCATGCCTAGATTTGTGTATTTGTCTTTATTTCAGCTGTTTGTGTGTGTGTGTGTGCACGAGTACATGTGGATGAGGGAGTGAGATAAGAAGGAGATGAAGAGTTGTTCAGAGAAGCTTTCTCACTCAGAGGCGTCCCCATCTGTTCGCCTGGGCTTAATTGTGGCTGGGTGCAAAGACATGGGAAAAGGGAGGAAAGCAACTCTACTCGTCCCCTGTCCCAGAGTTATTTCTGTAACATTAAAAGAGCACCACCAGCATGCTCCAGATTATTGCCATGTAAATAATGGCACTTGGCTCGATTCCCCACTAATGAATGTCATTTACTTTTCCAAACGAGGATTAATTATCGACTGAGGACCTCTCTCTCCTCCCACAGGGAGCACATCGCAATTAGCTGCCAAAAGATGGCTGCTAATATTTGTGTTTTTTAAATTCGTCTATATGTACGTTTGTGTGCATATGTTGCTGTGACACGGTGAATAACCTCCCAATTAACTGTCTGCTTAATTTTGTGGTATAACTGAGAGGGACCTAGGAGAGGACAAGAGCAAAAGATACCCATTTGAGCTTAATGCCCTTCCCTCCTTTCGGTATAAGTGTTCTGGTTGGATGTTGGTATTGGACATTGTTGTTATGAAACTAGGGGAAAAGATAGAGTTGAGCTTCTTTGGAGCCAACCTCCTGGTTGCAAAATAAGGCCGCGAAAACAAACACGGGCCTTAAATTAGATTTCCCAAAACACTGCATTCCCTCTCATTTTACACACCACTGTGGCCTGCCGACGAGAATAGAATTACCCATGAAATCCGCTTCAGACTCAGTATGGCAAAGTCACTGGAACACTTGACAAACGAGTGCCCTCTGGATCCACCTGATGACCTCTTTTTCTTCAGGAAAAAAAAACAAACGATCTGGAAGTCTTACCAAATTTACCTACAATTTGCTATGTTGTGAAGCTGCCCATCTTATGTGGATTTGCTATCATTTATAGGATAGTCCCGCTATTAAAAACTCTTCTGCCTTACTATCCCTCTTTAACTCTCATGTCGATCCACCTCTCTTTCCCCACTCCTTCCCTCCAATGAGCTCCCACTCTCCTCAAATTGCCTAGCCTTGCGTGGGCTGCTTGAGCTGATGCACTTAACCCAAATGAAGAAAAATATGGGGATATGGGTTATTTCTGTCGACAGTAGCACCTTTGAGGTGTGGACCCCCTCCTGAGAACCTCAGACTTTGATAATACTGCAAAGGGTTAAATTCAAAAAGGCCCCCTACTTCTAAGGGAGAAATACGAAGAGGTTTGCACTGCCTAGTTTAAACAAGCAAGCCATTTTCAGTAAATGATTTTAGTTGCAGTGTTTGATTTTATAGGTTGTCAAGTGGCCTTTGACCAGCTGACCAAGAGAAGTTGACTACTGACATTAAAGTGACAATAACGACGTTCGTTAAAATAAAAATAATTATCTTTATCTATCAATGCAGGAGAATAATTCAAAGAAATTTTAATTTTGGAAAAAGATATTTATTCAGTGCTGCGCAAGAGGCTTATTATCAATTACAAAGAATTCTGTAGTTGATTTTTCAGCTCTTAATCACACTCTTAATCACACCCACCCTCTTTGTTTACATCAGCAAGAGGCTGGTCGAAATGAGAGCCAAAACGGGGCTTGTGTGTCAGACGTGCCCACAGAGACTGGGGTTATGATAATGGATAACTGTGAGAAAGGCTAGGAGGGAGGGATTCTAGAAGAGGTGGCATTTGGACACATACTATATACCATGCACTGTAGTCATCCTCCCTCCCCCTTTTCCACTCCGTCCATGTTTTATGGCTAGATTCTGTTACTGCTCCCTGGCTCACCTCGCAGTGTGAAATGAGCAAGTCTCGACTATCCTCCTCACCCCACCCCGTGAGCTCGCAGACACACGTGAGCTCTGCCAAGAATGGTGTTTCTGTTTGGGTGTAAACATGTGGAAGTTTATGATCTGTTTAGTGTGTCATTTGAAATGCGGTCGTACAGTGTGTCACAGTGCTTGGGGAAATGTTTGTATGTGTACATTCAAGTGTGTGTTTATGATTTTTCTTAAAGTGAGATGGAGTTTGTGTATGTTTTCTGTACTGCTGCAATTACATTCACATTAGTGGGTTAACAAAGGAATGGCCTGAAGTTTGCTCAGTGGAAATTTACAATCCTAAATAATGGTAGGCTTATACAGTCTAGCATTCACCCTCCATTCCTTTTCTACCTTCTTTTTATTAGTTTCTCTGGTCCTTTCCTTACCTTCTATCTGTCTTTCTCTCAGGGGGAGGGTGAGGGGCACGCTCCAGGCTGCAGCAGGTTTAGCAGGTTCTGAGGAGTGCAAGAATAATTTTGGATGTGCTCTGTTTCATCATCTCCCGCTGTCAGAAGTTTGTTTCTGAAGCAGGAGCCTAAACACTTGCTTCCTCGGATGATGTGTCACAAGTGGCACTTTGTTTAGCAGTTGTATTTGTCTCTGGCAGGTTTTACATTGTGGAAATGAACAGGGATTGTGCAGTGAGCAAGTTGTGATCTCTGTTTAGTGTAAACCGGGGCCTTGTCAGAACTTGTATTCTTGTTGTGTAGTGTTCGTTTCGGTGTTTGATTTGTTTTTGGGTTTGGGAGTTCCCACAGTCTCACCTAGACACCATATCCTCAAGATAGAATGCAATATTACCTTTAATTCAGTTTCCGGATATTTACAAATACTGTATCATATGTATCACCAGGGATCTTATACATTTGTAATTTGGATATATATTGATTCAATAAGACTTTTTTGTTACTTTAGTCAAAAGTGCCAAAAAAAATTTAATTATGCCAATGAATGAACCATTTTGCAGCATCATTCACATTGTTGCCAAAATACAGGAATAGTTATCAGGTGAAGAAGACATTGGAAGATCGATATGTATAAAGTACAGGTCAGCCTTTCTTTACTGCAGTTAGTAGAAGGCAAAGTAAGTGATATGATTTAACCCAATAGTCATACAGTAAATGTTTTCATGCAGATTTGCTTTGGAATAGGAAGCCATTTGTCATAAAACCTATTGTTGCTAACTCAGACCCCTTCAACTACCTGCGTAGTTCAAAGGAGAATGTTGTCAGAACCTGTGGAAGTGGATGTTAAAGAGTTGAAATGTTTTTGAAAGTGCCCATGTGCATGAGGTTTAAGTGAATAAATAGATAAATAACCACAGGCCCTTGTAGAATGATTCCCTCTGGCCGTGTGCCAAACAGGTAATTCCTCCGGCATAGTTTTGGAAGGGCCACAGCAAGCCAAGCCTGCCTTAGCAGTCAGACTGTCTGCACATTTCTGCTGCTGATGGCATACCAGGGGCGCCATTTTCCTCTCTGAGACAGACAACCCGGAGGATCTGATTGGCCTTCCGCCAAAGCGCACTCACAAAGGCTCCTTTGACAGCAGGTCAGTCGGTTAACCAAGCAGTAGGCAGAGGGAGAGAGGGATAAGCCAGAAAAAAACTCTTCACCTTTTCACCCTTACGCTTCATTAAAGGGTTGCTTGCACTGAAAAAAATGCAGAAAAGATTGTTTTTTATTGAACAAGGTACATTAGTGGCTCTGTAGCTTCAACTCTCATTGGGACAACTGTATGCTTTCCACACTTCCGCAGACATATGTCTCGGTGTGTGCATAGATTTCATGGTTAAATATGACATTGTATGTATGTTTTGTGTGTTGGCCTACATCTTCTGGGCCTTGTGTGGACATCCAGTGCTGACAAAAGCATGTAACATAAGTATGTAAATAAATCTGTTACCTCTTAAAAATTTGCCCTCTGGAACTATCTGATGATAAATAATCTGTTCATTATTCTTCCTTGATTGAAATGATTAAATAAAAGAGGTTGCTTTACTTTATAACTGGCACAGTATCTGTGATAAAGGTAAAATGTTTATATTCTCTGGCAGTATTTTCTACAGTTGGAGTATTGTAGTCAGAGTTGGTGAACTGTTTTTTTTTTTGGCAAGTTGTGATTTACAGAGCAAATGGGAATATTTGGGTGTAACTCACAATCTTATACATTAATATTGAGTCTACATCTTGACAAAGACAAATATGCGCTCAACCATTAGCTCATCCTTCTTATGATGCTGAGGGAGCCTCATATCTTATATTTTCATCATAAAGCTGTGTAGGAGCTGACACGGTAGCATTAAACAGCTGCTGATGTTCTCCTGTGTACTCCCGCGCTCATTATCTCTCCAGTCCAGGCCTTGCTTCTCTGCTTTCTCCTGCCGCCCATCTCCTCCCCTGTGTACCAGCCGCTTTGCATACGACTGATGTTTAAATGCTGCATTGTTAACTGACGTGGGGTAGCCCTTTGCTGACCCGGGAGGTATTTGCTCGTTTGATCATGGGGCAGCAGTTTTAATGTATCGAAGCAGCGCCGCTCCGTAAAGCCCCTAGTATAAGTGGAGATGGAGGGCGAAGGCAGGACGAGCGATCCATTGGTTGCAGGCCTGACAGTACAGAAGGAAGGTGATTATTAGAATATCTGTTGGTCAGCAAGGCCAGAGGGGACGCTGCTGACCCTGCACTTCCACTTGTGCTGTGATGGTGGGTGTTGGTATTCAAGGGGGGTGTTGCGAGGGTTGTGGTAAAGACATAGAACAGGGCTCCATTGATGAGCAGTTTCACTATTTCCTTCATAGCGTGTGAATTTTTTGTTTGAATTTTTGGTGAAAGTATGAGCGTTTGTTTCAGTTTGTGTTCTATGGTTTTTCTTTTTTATTGTTCATCCTCCTGCTATCTGATTTGCATCCTCTAAAACTGACCTCTCACCACAGCCATTAGCCAAAAGGGCTTTTGTATTCACAGGGAAGATTTTGTTCTTCTCATAAAGTCAAAAATTTTCATGGAAATTTAGCGATTCCCTTTTACATCCAGGCATCACTTCAATCCTACACTTAAGTTTGTGGTCTTAGTTTGTCACTGAAAGAAGGTAACAAAACCACCTTTCCTTTACACCTGTGTCACTGGGCACAAGAATCCCACTTCGCCAGCTGACAGCACAACAGAAAGAAGTGTTGAGAAAGAGCAAAAACAATGACACAAACAGTGTACAAGTTTGTGTTTACACCTCGGGACCTGTGTAGCCTGCCTGCACTGAAGCTAACCAGGCTCTGGCCTCTGAAAAAAATATCGAACACCCATATGCACTTCTAGACTTTTCCTTACCCTTCTTTGCCCTTTTTCTCTTTATAGCCAATCCCTTTCTCTTTGGTTTGTTTCTTCTGGGAAGTCTCTTAGAGCAGCAGTGACCATAGATAGGAGTAAGAAAACCCACTTCGCTCAGCTTGATCATTAATATTTAAGGGACAGTTCCCCCATGAATTTTCCATAGCATTCCATAGTGGGCTTGTGATGTGCAGAATGTAAGACTATAGATGAAGATGATTCAAGGGACTTGATGCATAGCTCAGGGTCAGCATCAGGACCACTGTGACACAGGTGGATCGGCTCCACCACAGAAAAATAAGAAACATTCAGGCATTTGTGTCCACATGTACTACTTTTGTGTTTTTGTTAGCCTTGTTAGAATATGTATTTTGGCATTTGATGTTCACACCACTGAGCACCATGTCATTAAGCAGGTGCATGTCTTGACACTGACACTACTTTCTAAATAGGCTTGCCTTTAAATTCCCTCCTGAATAATCATGTTAACATGCTTTAGATTAACTCTGTCTTTTTATATCGATGTTAACCACTGTGGATCCTCTTGAGATCTTACAACTGGATTCTGCAAATATGGATTGGCGCTTGCATTTTCAAAAGTCCCAAAGCAGCCCAGATGCCCCTTGACTTTTGAACCACGGTTCACAGGAAAGCAGAGGTGAAGCAGCAATCTGCATCTCTCATGGTGCCTCACGCCCACACTGCTGCTGAGAAAGAGAGAGAGAATGCCACATGAGTTTACCTCTAGCGATGGAAGAAAAGGAAATGAATTGAGGGAGAATTCTTGGTCGATTAACTCAGGCTGTCATCGTCGGCCCTCAAAGTTCTTCTTCTTCACTTTCTCTTACCCCCTATCGCCCCTCCCCCCTTTTTGCTTCTTCACTTTGTCTTACTTTTCTCCTCCCTCTTTTCTTTTTATGAGTTTTTGCAGAAGGCTGACTCCGCATGGCTGCAGGCCCTGATTAGCAGTTCTTCAGAGCCCAGAGTCTATTGATCGGGCGTCCGGAGCACTAAGCAAATGTAGCTGGAGCAACAAGTCAATAACACTGTTACTGCAACAATCCCCGTCACACTGGTGGCTTCCCCCATACAGTTTGAGTGGTTATTTTTCATGGCTTGGAAAGGGGGAAAGATTTGGCAGTGAGGCAGGCAATCATGAGTAAATCAGTGTCACTCAAAGGGCTGGGTGGGCACACTTATGCTTCCCCTCTTTTTCTCTATCTCTCTCATTCACTTTATAAACCATGTCTTTTCTCCATTCTGGACATCTAATTCTGGCTTTAACATGGTTTAACTGGGGATTTCTTCCATGTAAAAGACTGTTGCTTGAGTTTATTCTGAACCATTATCTAACTTCCCTTTCTCATCTCTCCTCGTTCGACCCCTCCCCTCTTTCCTGTCTCTCAGGCTCTCTCAGCTTAGACACAGAGACTAGGGAAGCTAGTCTGCAAATTTAATGGAACAGCATGGATTATTTAGACTGACTAAAGCCTCCCTTGTAGTGTCAAATGGGGGGTTGTGGGATGACATTATACCCCTACATTCTCTCTCCCACTCTCCTCCTCTCTCTTTCTCTCTCTGCTCTGCTTACCTGCTGGATAAAGTGATCTGTACCTGCATGTCCAAACTAGGTAGACCTGATGGTTCACATAATCCTTAATTGTTCTGTGTTATTTCACACCAGGTTGCCAGACGCACACCTGTAGTTTTCACACATTTTACGCAACACTCGCTTGATACGGACACACACGTGCAAAATTCTCTTTCACACGTGTCCATGTATAGTGTGACGCTGTGACCTTTTGGCTGGCTTACCTCTTTCATACCTGCAGGACAGAGCAAGAGGCAAGAGTAGCCTGACAGTCATGAGGTCAAGTTCAAGAAATGGTTTCTTGACTTGTTCACTTGTGGCCCTGATATGAAATCCTAGCCTGATTAGTCTCCATTCTGTCCACACTGACATGCAAACGTGACCTTTAACCTCTGGATACCAACAGAGGAAACTAGCTTTGGTTGCTTTCTTTACTGGCGGATGTCCTGCTGTCCTATATATCTGATCTGTGGCAGATTGAAACCGAATAAACAGCAGCAGATGAAGAGAAGTCCCCGTCCACTTTATTCCCTATTTCCCTAGTTTTGGAAGTCTGTTGCTGTCATATCCTTGATGACAATACCTAACTGTTACAATTTCACAATCCTCTCAATGAAAATAGCCATCTCATAAACACATGAAGTTACTCATACCATATGGATTAGTTCAGAAGTGTTTTTAAGTGATCTTATTTTGACCCAACAGAGCATTCAGTTCTCTAGACAGTATGTAATACACAACTCTAGTGAAACATTTTGTCACTTGCAACAGCATTATTTAAAATGCAGATTATTATAATCATAAAAGAAAGATTCAGGGCTTAACATTCATGAAAAACATCTTACAATACAATTTCGAGAACGACTGGTGATGTGAACAAACTTTGCCATACAAAGTCACAGTAGTGTATGTAAGTGTTTTATTTTTTTAACTTAAATGTAGTTTCCAGGCAAATATGGTTATGACTCGGCCAGGCTCTTTGGACACTCGTGTAAGAAGTGGGTCAGCTTGTGTGGGTGTGTGTGTACTTGTATGTTCTGTGCATGGATATTTTTTGTGCATGCTGGTGGACAATAATGCAACTTAATCTGTATCTGAAGACACACAGGATGCAGAACTAAAACCACACGGGACTTGAAGCAAATATTTGGAGAGTTGATTTAAAATGGCAAACAAACACCACGCAAAGGAGCTTCCTTACCAGTTAATAAAAAGACTTAGACATAAACACTAATATCCTCATTGCTTTTTTGTCGTGGAATCCTAAACAGACGTGTCTTTTGGCCCAAAGAGTTTAAAGCATTTATCTGATGAATGGTTTTGTTTTGAGCGGAAACTAGTTTAAGGCACCTCACGAAATGAAACTGTCGGGACAAGCGCTTAAGGGAAAGATAAAGATAAATGCTTTGATTCCACCTTGTGTAAAAAAAATTAACTAATAACTATGGGAGACGAGGCATGATAAGGAAATTGATGTCCTATCTTTTCCCAAATATCACATCTTTAAATTATGTTTAAATTGTCAAAAGAAAGTGTCCAAACATTTCATCAGTAAGCTTGAAGAATTCAGGTCAAATTTCACAACAGTGGAGTTGGTGTTAGGTGACAAACTGTGGATGCATTAATCCCTGCTTCCATGACGCGAACACTAACAGAAAAACATTTTAGTATCTTTCTGTTAAAGTAACAACAATGAAAACACACAGGTCGAAAAGTAATGTTTGGAAAAAGCTGTACAATAAATCAGATTACAGACCTACTTTCTGATCGGGACCACAGTAGCCACTGAGAGAGACAAGTCTACAAGCAGATGGAAGTATTAAAAGCTAAAGTTAGTCCCCAAGAAGCTGACAGTGTTGCCAAGCAGTAGTAATAGTAAGCATTGTAGCCCTTGAGGCTTATGTTAGCTAGTATACTGCTGTGGACAAACAATGCAAGAGGGCGGAATGTGGAACAACCCGTGTTGACCACATCTCCCCAACCATTTTCACACCCAGTCCCACGCCTTCTGCTTTTGTTTTTTCTCATTGCAAAGCGTCACTACTGCAAGGTGTTGCACGACATCAGTCTCCATTTGTTTACATCTGCCTCCACATCATGTGAGATCATGTGAGCTGGTGCATTGCTCCCTCTGGCACGGTAATCTAAATAATATCCTGTAGAGTGTGATGCGCCATTATTTTCAAATCCTGTACTGTGCGCATGGCTGAGATTAGAGAGAAGAACATCTGAGAAGTTTCTCATTATGTGCATAATGCAAGCCGATTTTAGTTTGGTAAGGATTTTAAAACTCCTGTAGTCTGAGCCCTGTTAAGCAGTCTCTTCCCTCCCAATCTGTGTCACTATCTTGTACCATTAACAAAGCATCCAGATGCCTTTAACTATTGCCTCAGGTGTCCTGTGCTCCCTAAGCATCCCAGCTCCACTTCTCTTTTCTTCCTCACGTCCTTTAGTGAAAGTCAGCAGTAGTGTGCACAAATGATTTATGTCCTTTAATGAGATTTCAATACTGAACCAACAATAAAAATTTATGGACATCATAGTTTTGGAGGCCTACAGCTCTAATGGCTAATGGTACGCCCTTTTTCATCAGGGCCAGTAATCGGATCTGCAGCTGGCCCCTGGCCTTTGCACAATGCATACAAGGGGGATTTTGTGTTTTGGGAAATCTTTGCAGAAAGGAGAAATGGTGAGGAATGTTATGTTATCAGGGTGTGGAAATATTGCATCTACGTATTCTATAATCCACAAGTCAAGTTGCAGTTGAACTAAGAGGGATGTTTATTTCTTTATAATTAGAATTCAGGCATACTTTAGCAGTCAGCATACCAAGCAACAAACACTGAGCACAAATTGGTTTGTTCACACAAGTAATGGATCTGGATTTCCTTTCCATCCCAGGCAAACTTGACAGTGACCGTAACAGAGTTGCAAAGGGAACTTCATCCCACTATAGGTTGGGGGCATGGGTTTCCTCCCTGATGAGTTAAATATTTACTCTAATATAACTATAATTGCAAAACAACAATATAATCCAATACAGAATACCTGTAGCACTCAAGCATTATTTGTAATTATATGTTCCAGGTTCAACCACCTTGCATTGTTTAACACAATATTTAAAAGCTTTGTGCTTGTGTTTTTTGGATTTACCAAACATACTAAGTTTGGTACCTTACTGCAGTTAAAGCCAGCTAATTATAAGAGGTATAGTCAAGAAATCATCTAATTTCCTGAACTGTCTTTTGTTCCATTAGGAGCTCCAAAGCATTAAAACCCAGAATAGTAAGTATACAAGACCTGATGTGATGACAGAACCCTTGTGTTTGTGTTTATCAGCCTACATTGCAAATTATAAATATGGGCTGTTGACACACTGCTGTGGACTGTAAACCGGTGACATGACAAGCACATAGGGCAAACATAGTTTAAAAAACACTTCCTATCACCACACCCCTGCAGCAAGAGTTTAAGAATTAAAAACAGGAGTTGAGAAAAAGTAAATAAGAAGCAATATCACTCAATTGAATGAAGGGACTGAATGTCCGAGTGCGGGGACAAAAAGAGGACACAGAGATGGAGATAGAGATAGATGGGGAAGGCAGAGGAGGGCTCAGACAGGTAACCAGGCAGGGCAATGATCTGTGTATGTATGGAGCTCAGAAAACCAACTGTATATCAAACCAGGATGAGGACAAGCTGCAGCAGCTACCTGAAATTGCTGTGGGCAAAAAAGGTAGTAAAAATTCCATACACAGTTAAAATGTATTCTCTCTTTCTCTTTCTCCTTCACCCACTCTGTCTTTTTCCATTTCCCTCTCCATCTCCCTTTTCTCTCTCCTTTTTTTCACATCTCACATACTCTTGCATATACACACTCTCCTCCCACGCCGAATTTCCTCCTACTTTCTACCCCCCTCCTCTCTCTCTGTCTTCTTCTCCCCTCCCTCTCTTCCTCCTTGCAACACTTTTCTGGGAGAGAACTGGGTCCCAGTCTAGGCTGCTGCTGGCCAGGGTTGTTAAGCCGCCAAATAAAAAATGGATGAACTTGTAGAGCCACGGTGCTGTTCTCCTGCATCAAGTTGGTAGAAAGACAGAGAGTAAGGTGGAAGAGAGAGAAAGAGAGGGAGTGAGAGAATCAGGCTGACGTGAAATACCCTGCTCACACCACGTCATCCAAATAAAAACCTGTCCATCTTTTATGTCAGTTTTCTCAGTTGTGAAAAAATAATAAATTTGTCAATACAGGTCAAAGGAAGGTCTGTGGTTTTTATTTTTTTAGGATCAATAAAAAAAAAAAAAAGAAGATAAATAGTAAGATATCTAGATTTAATAGAAATTTATGATTGAGTTTTTATATTTCCTTGAAAAAAAGGTTAATGAAAACAATAGAATTTGTCCATTGTCGTTTATATGTTAGAATATACAGTAGATTTCTGTAGTTTATATCATTTAAAGCTAAAAATGTTTAGGTTTTGGATGGACTTCACTTGGGGCTATAGTAAATTGTAATGTGCATTTTTCTTTTAACAAAAATTTTATGTGTGGAGCAAATGTTTCTTCGATGAATTGAGAAAATAATGAGCAGATTAATCAATAATGAAAACAATTGTTAGTTTCAGCCCTAATGTTTACCTCTGTAAATCCTAAAATCAAATCTAAACCCTTTTTTTGCCTTATTGTCAATCAGTTGTTATAGAATAGAAGTGATTTTCCAGTGTTGTGTTTTGTTTATTCGGTTGTGAGTAGACCATTTTTCTTTTATATTTAGATCACAGACTGTGCCTTTTATGTAAAATAGATAACATGAAGGGAAAACATGAATCTAATTTTGTGTTAGTAGACATATATCTACAGTACGACAGTGTACATGGTTAATAACAGACTAGCTATGTATGTTTGTTTTGTCTGTACAGTGAGCGTCAAGGTGTGGGCGTGTTCTTAAATATTGTTTTTCTTTGGGGAATTACATGATGTTGTGGACTTGCTTTGAATAGCAAGCTTTCAATTAAAGACCTACTCCAGCTGTGTGTGTGTGTGTGTGTTAAAAATCATCATTTATCTTGAACACCCCCTTGGGGACAATAAGCAGAACATACGTAGTGGGATGAGATCTCTCCCACAAACAGGTCAAGTCATTATCTCTGCAGAGCAACACGAACCCGATCCGACTGTTCTGGATCGTTCTACCTCATTCTTCCTCGTTTCATTCACAAGGTTGAAGCGTTGCACGTTTTCTGTCTTCACTCAAACTGGATTGATAGCAGGCCCATCTCCACCTTTTGTTTTGTCATGCGCGTGTTTCTATGGCAGGTTTGTGTGGGAGCCCCAGACCTGTGTGTGTGTGTGTGTGCACATGTGCCTCTACAATAAAACATAAATTTGTATTAGTTTGCGATAACAAGTCGATGCATTAGTTAGGACTTAACCCTACCAGCGTTCCACCTCCATGTCCATCACTCAAACCATTTGTGAACACATTGATCCTCCCCTCCCTCCTCCCCCACCATACCCCCCTCTCCTCTCCCATGCTGTATATTCCCAGGGTTTGTAGGGAGGAGAGCCAGAATGGCTCAGACAGCCATTGATTTTTATTTTATTGGTCTACTAGTGGAAAGAGGAGGGATAGGGGAGGGCCTGAGAGATGCAACTCTGAGCTTGTTCTTAGTGGAGACGGTGTGTGTTTATGTGTGTGTGTACTGTAAGGTGGGTTGGGCCTATCTGCTTATGTCTGTCTGACTGAGACTGTTTTTGTTTTGGGGATAGGGGCTTTTATCTGTCTGTCTGAGAGGTGTGTATATGTGTGTGTGCATGTCCAGCCACCTCTGAGAACCATCAAAACGTCTGTGTGTCTGTGTGTGTCTGTGTACACATCTGTCAGCGTGTATTTGTGTGCCCACCCTTGTGTGTTTTGTGTGGCCGCACACATATGTGTGTGTCATTGAAGGGACTGGGGAATCTGGGGCGCTGATGGAGCTGGCATGAGGGACCTGGACCCCAACACACACACACTCACACACTCGCACACACACAGCTGAGGTGTATCCTGGTGCTCATTAGAGCTGGTAATAAGGCTGTGCTGCTGGAAGAGGAGGGAAAAAACAGGGAAAGGAAAAGAGGGAGGGAGGAAGAGGGTGGGAAGGGAAAAAAAGAAAAAAAAACGGGAGATTTTAAATTTTAATAACACTGGTACGATTTTGTAAATCTTTCCTGACAGAAAAGTCCTCATTATTTTCATCTGTCTCCGAGGAGCCTCTCCTCCAGCTCTGCCTCCCCGGGTAAACGGACTTCTCTCTCTTTCTCTCGCTCTCTCTCTCTCTGTCTTTCTTATCTCACTCTGCCTGTTTCTCTCCACCTCTCTATTTCTCTCTCCACTCTCTTGTTTTTCACTCTCAGCTGCTTTATTGTCCGTTTCCGTCCATCCTGCTTGCTTTATTTTTTGCTCTTCGTTGCACTCATCATTTTGACTCTCTCTCTCTCCAACATTAGTGCTGTGTATCTGTGTATTTCCGTCTAGTAAGGTGTTAGCTGACTGGCTCCATGCGATGAAGGAACATCAGGAGCCAATAGAACGACCAGTATTATTTGCTGCTATTGGCTGGCATCTCAGTTACAATTACTGTTGGTCTGTCTACATATGTTTTTTTCTTTCCTGGAGATCCCGATTCTTGGGATCATAGTATCATAGTAGGGAGCACGGTAAAGATAAGTCAAACTCAAACTTGGTGTGTAGGAGTGTGTATATGTGGGTCAACATGTACGTCTGCACCCTTGTACGTGCGCTGTGTGCATCACTCACACATTCCCAAACCTTCCCCTCCACACACACACACACACACACACACACACACACACACACACACAAACCTCACCCCCCCACCTCTATGTCAAGTGTCAAAGCTAGAGGATGGATCCGGTTTGATAAATTCTGTTCTGTCTGGCCACGTGTCAGGACGGGATCAACCATACGGCAGAGGAAAATCATGTTCTTCACTCTCCTCCCAATTTTGGGGATTTTTTTATTTCTTTTTTGGGGGGATGGGGGGGGGTGTAAGTGGATAAGTTTTATTTTAGTTGCTTCTGTTGCCTGAGGAATTTAAACGGAAACTAAAAAGACTTTTGCTGTGTAAGCTCATTTGACTAGCAAGCTCATAGCAAAGTGCTTTGCTCATTGCAGAACACAAATCTGTAGATTAAATCTACAAGTGACAGTATTTAGATGAGCAGTCCAGTGGATTGAAAGTGATCTGTCTGCTGGGAATTTCTTTTCTTTTTATAGACACCAGTTGTTACGAGTGACCAAATGGAAAAAGATTAAATGGCAATGAGCAAAATAACTTTATTATTTGTCAGTTGTGTTCTGTTGGAGATTAAATATTGATTTGTATATCTTTGTGTGATTGTGATTCTAATAGAAAAAGAAAAATGTCCTGCCCACCTTATAACATAACATAAGAAGTGACTTTCTAGCCTTCTCACCTCTGTGGTGGAGAAAGGAGAGTGATGACATTAATATCCTCGCTCCTCAAGCTGTCAGAGGAAAAGACTGTGGTTCTTTACACTGTCACAGACACTATTTTTCAGATGGATTTCAACATTGCTCAAGTGAATTATGACTGCCCCCCCCCCCTACATGTAGCTCCTCCCACTCTGTCTGGCTGGGTCTGTATGTGTCTATGTGTGTGTGTGTGCCTACAGGTCCTCTGGTCAATGGTAACCCTTAGTTCATAACCTTTGCGCATTCTTGTAGTTTTGTTTGAATTACTGCAAGCATTAGAAGAGAGACATGGGAGGTTATGATTACTGGTATTGCTGTCACATTTTGTTGCTTACAGTGGATTAAAACACAAGGCTAGAAAAGTGAAAAGGCATGCTTAGAGTTTGAGTTGAAGCCAGATTGAATTTAACCTTTAATATTGTTTCTCTTTCAGCAGCTAAAAGTTTTTGACTGGGCAGTGCTAAATTTGTATCAAGCTTCAGCTACTTTACATTAGACTTCAAGATGTGTTTTGTGAGATTGGTGTACAGAGAATCAGTTTAGGTCAAAGTAAGTATTTTTTAAATATCCGTCCCCTGAGAAGAAGTTCTTGAATCGCGGCACTGTCACATTCCTCACGGCTTTGAACATTTTAGTGTTTGAAGTTATTCAGCGTTGTTTGCTACCAAATCAGACTCCTTTTTAATGAATGCGATTTTTTTTTTTTTTTACAGAATTGAACCCCCCTTTTCTCTTTCCTAGCACCCGGGCTCCTTGAGCATGAGGCTAAAACTAACTTCCTGTTCATTTTTCCACCCCCGGGCCTCAAGTCACCCTCCCCTCTTCTCCCCAGCTGAAAAAGTAACAAACAACACAAAGCAATCTGGATTCTCCCAACACATGGAGACACACATAACACACAAGCACCTCATCTGGGTATTTGGCTAGGATAAAGGATCATTCTAAATAATGAATGTCAATTAATAGGCGGAGACGTGGCCTTGCTAAGCATGCTCTGATTAGTGTTTCAGTGGGATCTCCTCCCCAGCTGGCTTCAGCCAATCATTTAAGCCTCATCCAGAATCAGGCTAATCATAGCATCACTAATACTGTTTCAACTCTTACCACAACATAGATATGTGGGCATATGATGTTTTTATCTTTATTACTAGGGTGAAACCTCAGCAAGTTTTAAGACAGGACCTGTAGCACCTCAAATATACCATAACTGTTGCACTGCTGCACAAAACATGGTTTACTATATACAGTATGACACTGCCATGATAATGTATGCAGATATTCAAGGATAAACTGTCTACTTATAAAGCAGTGCTGCTTACAAGCAGTAGTTGTAATGAGCTTTCTGGTGTTATCCAGTGAGAGCATCACAGTAAGTCAATGAAAAGACAATGTGTCTTGTTCCTGAAAAGAAGGTTTTATAACAGTATCCTCTGTAACCGATATAGAGCAGTGGGTATAAACATGTTTTGTATGTGGCTGGAGGGTCCTTTGTGCAAAGGGTTGTCACTTGCGAAAAATATACACCAAGGAAATACAAAGACGTAAGCATGAAAAGCACTACTGTGATACATAACAACACTGTATGGTGTAATATTTCTGTCGTCCTTTCTTCTGCAGCTGTGGGTTTTAAACTAAGTGGCTAGTTGAGGCTACTGCAGGTCCGAGCTGGTGGACTGGAGGAGGCTGTGAGCTCGGCTGATGTGTCGGGCTGAGACTAGGGCTTTAGAGGGTAGAGGGGTGACTGAGCAACCAGCGCACCCCCCCCCCCCCCCCCCGCCCACTCCCTCCCCCCACCCAGTGATAAATGGCCACAGCATGGGCTATTCATCTCCTGCTTAGAGAAGTGGACAGTGCCCCCCTCCTTGGCCTCTCCTCCACCCCTCCACATGTCAGCAAATGTGATAATTCTCTCATTTGTCAGGAGCAGCGAACGGTTCGGAGTGTGTGTTTGTCTGTGTCCGTCCGTGTGTGCTGATGCAAACTCGCACACACACGAGATGAGTTGCTCACACTCTCTCTAAAGGCCTGCAACGCCTCCGCACACCAACACCCATTCCCTCTCTCCAACCCTCTTTTTCTCTTTTTGCAGCTTTGTGTTTTGTTTTGTTTTTTCATTCAAAGCCCCCTCTTGTCAAGTTTACTTAGGTCACAGTGGGAACGTTTAACTGTGCAAAAGAGTGAGTCGTTTTATGGCAAATTCCATCGGTAATTCAGTGATTTTATTACCTCCAGGAAACTACTGAGCCACTTTTTCCACTTTATCGTGCAAATAAAGTTTTAGAGCCTGTGTGTGCATGTTTGTGTGTCACGCTTGTTCATTAGTGTTTTTGCTCTGTTCGTATGTGTACACACGTCAGTATGAAATTTTTACACTATGTGTATGCAAGTCAGAAATAATTCATACCTCAATAACTCAGAAGTATCAGACAGGATCTTTGCACAAAAGTGTGGCAGTTTTGGAAATTTTGTATGTTTGTGAGTTTTACACTCCTTGCCAGCGATTGTATAGCAGTAAATACAATGTATACAGACCTCATGGTAGCTATTAAACATGATAAGCCTCCAGTTGATGGCCGGTCATTTAGTTTGGGCATAAACATGTGACTGGTTTACGTGTTTTTAACTTTTCTCTGTAGACATAATATAACTCTCTCTCTCTCTCTCTCTCTCTCTCTCTCTCTCTCTCTCTCTCTCTCTCTCTCTCTCTCTCTCTCTCTCTCTCTCTCTCTCTCTCTCTCTCTGCAGGATCATCCAGAATCGCGTCCTGGTCTTCATCCTCGGAGCCATCATCCTTCTCACCATAATCCTGGCCATCTATTTCAATATGCGGGGCCACTGATCTCCCCTCTACACACATATACACGCGCACATACACTCACCCCCCACCTCCCCGACACAAATACAAATACACACACACGTGTGATTAATAGCGACAAAAGCGTTGTTCTGCTGTAATTTGGACAAATGGTCCCCATGAATCACTGTTTCCAAAGCCTGACAGGGAGCTTTTTTCCAGCTCTTTCTCCTTTCCTGTTTCTTTCTCCCTTTCTTTCCCTCTCTGTCCCTCTTTTGTTTCCACTCTGCGCTTCTCTTTCTTTCTTTCTTTTCTCCACTCAGTCCTGTCCTCTCTCTGCTCGGCTCACTCTTACATCTCCAGGGACAAGAATAGAGGGGAGATGTTTTATGATATATGTTAATATTTTTCATGGTATCGTCCTCGGTGTGGTTTTGCAGCCCATCCTGTCCCCAGGTGAACAAGGCCTGGGGATTTTTTCCCCAACTCAAAGCAGATATGTAGATTTTTTTTTTCTGTGATGGAGGTAGGTCAAGTGTTATTCAGGATGTGTGTGTGCATGCATGAGTGACAGAGAAGAAGAGATACGAGTGTTGTGCACATGTATGCATGTTCACATATGCATGAGTGACAGTCATGGGTTGAGGGCCCGCACGGTGTTTGTTATTAACATCAACAGTAGACACACAAACTGCAGTATGTATGAGCTTCTGTAACTAAATGATTCAGCTGATCTTCATGTAGCCCCTACACATCACAGAGGACAGTGCCTTCAGATAAGAAATGCTGTTCACAACATCTTTAAAAAGTTCAACAGAGCCCAAAATAGACAAGTGGCGCTGCCTTAGAAAGAGGATGCACATAAAAAGGTTGAGGTCAGTTCAACTTAAGTGTAGTCGATCAAGGTGAAAGTTTTGTTTGTTTTTATAAAGAGGAAACTGTTTAGTTTCAATTACTGCGTTCAGGAAAGGATATATGAACATTTTAATAGAATTTGGAGATTGAAAAGATAAAATAAAACATACTCTTTCAATATGTTTTTAATACAAAATGGAACTGACCCCAACCTTGGCACATACAATACATAACTAAAATACAGAGAAAGGTTCAGACATCATAACCATCTTTATTATACACATTTGGTAAAATTCCCCTGCACCTCCCAAACACAGATTTCCACAATTCATTCCCATGGACATTTAGCATAACTACCATTGTGGAAAAGTATAGACATCATACTGTATGTACTAACATTTAAAACTACATAATGTATAGTGTTTTGCTCTCAATACAAGTGATTCTGTTACTATTTATTTATAAATGCATAAATGAGTTTTGAATTAAAGTTTCTGTACAAGAACTGTTTATTTTATGAAGTTAAGGTGTATTCAAAATTAACATTAGCAACATGTTATTTTTTTTCTTGATTTTGGTAGTTCAGTGATTAGACTAAAATGCAGACTGTACACCAGGACCAACTGAAATGTGTAGATTTCAAGTTTTGTGTCTTAAAGTTTTTTTTTTCTTCTTCTTCTGTTCTTTTAAATGGATCTAACTTGTTTTAGAACTTGTACTTTTTGTTCTATATTTTTCTTGTCAAGTTCTGAAGATTGTGATGCAGTCCTTGTTTCTGTGTTTATCTGTACGCTGATTGATGATGTGATACATCTGCAGGTGTTTGAAAAAAAATGTGTGCGTGAGTTTACTGCTGTTTTAATGCGTCTGGGGAAAGCCATTCTTCAGGGGTCTTGGAAAATCTAAATTTAAGAGCACATTTGGAGAATTTTCAAAACTTGAAGGTGATGATGTGCACGCCACAAAACACACATACACACACGGGTGCAGCATTGCAGTGCGCATGTGTCTCCTGTGTTCGTTGTGGTGGTTCCCGGCGAGGACATTTGCTATTCTGTTTCAGGGCCATGCTCTTCATTTTCAAATATGCGGGGGTGTCGAGGTGGTGAGCCTCCAAACCCCCCCCCCACACTCCTACCGACCACCATTTCACAGGCCCTCACCAGCCGCAGCGCCGCCGTCTGCTTCAAAGCCTCAAATTAATGGCCAACAAAATAGTGTGCCTCTGACCGTCCCATGCGGGGCCGACCCACCAAGACTTATCATTAAAGTAAAGGAATAATGAAAAAAGGAAGTAAGAAAAAAGAGGGAGATGGAAGGAAGTGAACAAGGAAGCATGGAGGTGGGGGAGAGGGGGGTGAAATCCCTGGCAGTATGACAAACCTCATCTGGTAATGACCCTCAGTGATTGTTTTTTCACCTAGTGGTGTGCGTGCGTGCGTGCGTGTGTGCGTGCGTGCGTGCGTGTGTGTGTGTGCGCGCGCGCGCCTACCTATGTGCCAATGTGCTCTCTTCTCTTCCTCTCTCTTTCTATCTGTCTTTCTCTCCCTCCCCATCCCTCTTGCCCCCTCCCTTCACTCTACCTCTCCTGCCACCTTTTCTTCCCCTCCCTCCCTCCCTCCCTCCCTCCCAGCCTGTCAGATGAGCGGAGCAGTAGCTAGCGAGTGAGCGGTGGAAGGCAGCGTGGCGGCGGCTTCTATTTGAAGTTGTAATGGTGTCAAAAAGTCAGGGCTGACTGACAGACGTCAGTCCCACAGGGCCTCATTAAAAACAGACCCACTTGACAAGGAAATAATTGAGCGCCGGCGACAACTCAGGGGCCCCTCCGCGTTTTTAGATGTTTTTATTTTCTTTTCATTATTAGCGCAGAGCTATTATGTTCATTAAGAAATGGCATTAAAACAAGTTTTTAAAAGCGGGTAAAGGGAGGGAGGGGCAGAGTGAAGGCAAGGATGTATGGAGGTGGGAAGATAACGATTTGTTTAGAGCCCCCATCCTGTTTTATAATTTAAACAGGAGCACTGTCATGTGATACCTTGGCAGACGTCGGCTATCATCTGCCACTCCTCCCTTTTTTCCCCCTCTTTTTCTTCTTTTCTCCTCTTCACTCATCCCTCACTTTCCCCCCAGCTTTTATCTTCCCCTCCTCTGTCCATCTCTCATTCTCCACCTGCCTCATCTCTCTCCCTCTCTTCATCCCTTTCTTTCTCTCCCTCTGAGCGGTTGGTGTCTTTGGAATATGAACTAGATTATTCATCAGTGCCCCCCGCTCCCCAGCACCACTCCCCCCATTCGCTGATTTGGTTTTCGACAAGCGTCTCACCGCAGAAGGCTGAGGATGAAAACTTGTCAAAAATAGGTTATATCTTATTCCAAGGGGCAACAATAGCAGCAGGTACAGACACCTTTTAATATTTAATTTAGACGGGTGTTAACCCTCCTTAAGTGACTGGAGCTGTGTCTTCCATACAGACACCAGGAGAGAAAAGGGGGGAAGCAAGCAAGAGGGGAGAGCAATTAATTATTTGATGTCTGAAAAGTGATTTTGAAGCTCTCCCTGCCTTCTCCTGTTTGCCAGAGAAAGGCTCGAGTCTTTGGGTGTCCCTGTTCATTTTCTACACCAACCACGTCCTCAGCCCGGCTGTCCTGTGAGAGCGGGAACATCTTCACTCGAATCACATTTAGATCCTCGCTCCGCTGTGCCTGGCTTGGTACAGTAATGACAACACGAGTGATCACATAGCAGTGGTTTTGGTGTCTTATTTCATCAGCGGAAATTATTATTTTTTACACCACCGTCTTGCGTCAGACTCTCTCGCTAACATCCCTTGTGCCAAGCTCAGTTCAGTTCTCCCTCGTCTTTTCTAGTAGGTTTACATAAAGGTACAAAAAAAAAGAAGGTTCCTCAACAAGGAACCTCTGTGATGCACCACCATTGCAAAAAGCCTGATGTTTGTCAGCCATTTAAGACGACGAGGGATTGTGACAAGCATCGTTTGAGCTGTCTGTCCCCCGACGAAGGGCGGGACTTAATGGGATAAACAGCTCCAGTGGTGGGATCACGACGGGAGGGTGGGCGCTTCATCTCCAGGAGTGTCCATGATGCTGGCACCCCCTGCCACACACACACATTAAAGGGGCCCTCAACAACAGCTACCCAAGAAAAACCCACACTGGTACTGTTTGAGAACTACAATGAATCTTCTACTGTTTGATTCAGCGCACACACAACAGCGCACAAACACTGTCCCACGTATGGTGGACGCTCCCCAATAAAAAGACACACACGCTCTAGTGTACGGCTGTTAGAAGAGGAGCCATGTTCTCTTTTTGTACATGCCACCAGTCCTAGCAGAATGGCTTTCTTTCTCTCCTCGGCCCTTTATCTGTCTTTTCTTTCGTCAGTGCTGTCGTCCATTTTAATGGTGTTTGCGCTCACAAAGAAATGACAATGCCCCCCATTATATGAGGAAGTCATGAGGGTTGCAGTCATACATACATGGATGTTTATGTGCATGTGCTAGCAGGATGTGTCCCCCTGGGGTTGTGATGGAGCTGGAGTGCTTAGTGTTGAAGGTTATGCTGAATTGTATGGTTGTGTCCGTGACTCGTTTTTCCCTGACCGCTTCAATTTATCTTATCCCTTCAGTATAACCAATCAAGACTTTGGACTTCTCCTGAAACTATAAAGATGACTTTTGTGATCTCTGTCAGTGTCGTCATCTGTCATTAAAGCAGTCCTGAATCTCGGGAACCAAGACGCTGCGTCATAACTTGCACTTCCCTCCTCTAGCCGCCATGCGCCATCATTCAACACACAAACACTCAGGGAAGAATCTGTATGATTCCTCGGGAAAAAATAAGGTGGTAAAGCCAGGAGCTGACATTTTTTAAACCTATAGCAGCGCTGTCTGCCTTCTTTTTGATTTTCAGGGCACAGCTAGCTGTGTGCAGAAGACGCTCTAATGCTGTTTTGCCGGAGAGACAATAGAAACACAAAGAGCTGGGTCAGAGCCAGGCTGAGCCAGGCTAAACCACTCAAGACACCCCCCCCCCCCCCCCCCCCCCCCCC